>NC_092816.1:125805699-125913199 GCF_023375885.2 Dermacentor andersoni | reverse complement strand
TATGTATCAGCGCTAAGAAGCGCCAGAAATAATTTTTTATGTGATACGCTACCGTCCATGTTAACAAATGATACCAAGAAATTCTGGCGCGTTATTAACCAAAAAGATGACGACACCATAACTCTTGTAGATTTCTCTGGGAATGCCATAACCTGTGATCATATTGCGTCCGTCCTGAATGAAACATTTACCCAAAACTTTTCTGTAACCTGCAATGTTTCCCCACCCATCACCCTGTTATGATTACCAGGCTATGCTTCCAATTACAATTGAACCACATGACCTAATTTCCGGGAAATTTTTGCACAGCACTGTTGTTTATTCGTCTATTTTACTAGGATAACTTTTTCAACAATCGCTTGACACAGGATACCTGTCCCTTGATTGGAAAGTGAATAAGGTGATTCCACTTTATAAATTATATGACAAGCATTATCCTCTCAATTATCGGCCTATTTCACTAACCAGTATCCCATCCAAAATATTAAGACATATCTAACTTTCTTGAGTCACTCATTTTTTCAAGTTCACAGCATGGCTTTTGAAGAACATAGTCTTGTGAAACGCAGCTGGCTTCCTTCATACATAAGCTAGACCTAATTCTTGATACTCGTTCAATGGCAGATTGCATTTTCCTTGACTATTCCAAAGCTTTTGATAAAGTGTGTCACAAACTGCTACTTCACAAAGTACAGCTCATGAACATGGACCCCAAACTTCTTGCTTGGATTGAGTGTTTCCTTAATAACCATTCGCAATACGCGTCAGCTAATAATCTTAACTCTCACTCAAACCCTGTTCATTCCGCCCTCCCACAAGGCTCCGTCCTCGGGACTCTTTTTCTAATTTGCATCAACGATTTGCCTTCTTCTGTTTCCTCTCATATCAATTTATTTGCGGATGACTGCGTAATTTTTCGAGAAATAACAAGCAGTGACGATGTAACCGCTCTTCAGTCTAACCTGAGCGCTCTTTCATTGTGGTGTAAAACATGGCTAATGGAACTTAACATCACAAAATGTAAATCTCTTCGCGTATCCAGAACTTGCAACAGTATCCCCACTTATTCCATAGATCGCCTCCTCTTAGAATCGGCAGGCTCCTACAAGTACCTTGGTACACATATCACTTCCACTCTCCCTTGGTCTGTATATATCACATATATATTTAACAATGCTAATCGCATGCTTGGTTACATCCGCCGCAACTTTTCTAAAGCGCCCTCATCCCTGAAACAGCTGTTGTGCAAAACGTTAATACGTCTGAAACTAGAATACGCTGCATGAATCTCAGACCCTCATCATGTAAACCAAGTGCATTCCCTAGAAATGGTCCAAAATAACTAGGTTCGGTTCATTCTTTTTAATTATAACAGGACCGCTAGCATATCTACAATGAAATCGATCTTTAATCTACCATCCCTAGCCTCACGTCGCAAAGCGTTCCGTATCTGTCGGTTCGATAAGATGTTTCATCATCTACACTTGCGTAGTGAATTAATCGCTCCCCCGCGTCACCTATCATCGCGATTAGATCATGCTTATAATGTCGGTGTCCCATTTTGCAGAACTAACGCTTTCTTTCAGTCATTTATACCTCGGACAGCAGCAGAATGGAATCACCTTCCCGCACTGACAGCCACCATCAAAGTTTACCAGCTTTTCAAGAACGCCTTAGCTAATATTGTGTCAGTAGACACACCTGTTAACTTTTTATTGCAATATTTCTATTCTTTGTATATCATTTCCTATTTTTTCTTGATTTGTATGCCTGTAACCACTCTCCTCTCCAATTCCAATGGCCTGAGAGTACATTAAATAAAAATAATGTCAAATAAAAAATACTTTCCGAACAAACTCCTCGTTCGGGTACTATCACCATATGCCAAGGTTCTCTCTGTCAACGTTAGTCTTATGAGCGGAAGACGTGGCGTGCTCACGGGCACCCGCTTCGTTGGGATAGATATGGGCCCCACAACCTCTGTTCCAAGTTACCTGTGAGTCCCTGGTAATCGCATGACGTTTGACGACAGTGGCTTGCAACCCGTGTGCCTATGATAAGGCTCCTGGTTGTTGTTTACGCGTCTTTATTCACAATTTTTGCCCTTAAAGGGCTGCGGTGAATTGGTTTGGGAAGTGGCGCGAGTGAGATGGTAAGGGAAACAATGGGGAACTTTATTTGGAGTACATGCAGTACAAGAGTCCTTGCTGTGTCAGGTACGAAGTGTAGCAGGGAGCGCACGTCCTCGACACGCGCGCCAGAATGCGTTATGAACGCAGGCGTACCCATCTGGTGTGGACTAAAGTACTGGTATACGTACTTTAGTTGTGAATCGCCGATGACCACTGTTGCAGTGGCCGTTTTCGGATAATTCCAGAAAGTCGTCTTTGCAAGCTCCATTGCGGTAAATATAGGGGTTTTCTTCAAAGTTCAGCACGCAGGACCCGACGTAACATACGCAGGAAAGAGAGGACGAACTTTTTGGAAGACTTCTTTATTTAACGTTTTCGGCTGGTGGACAAGCCTTCGTGAGAGTACAGTAACGCATGTACAACACATACACAGCTTTAAAGGCACCGTATCACGAGCAGAGGGCCCGCTATCTCCACTGACTAGACCATACACTCCGCATCATGAATCATAATCAGTGCGCATTATAAATGATTATCAATGACACGCATTTTGGAACACAAACAATGAAATGCAGATGTGTTCAGGATACAATATATACAAACATGACTCTCAGGTAAGTGACAGCGGTTACCATGATTATATGTAGTGAAAATAAAATGACGTACACATGCAGATACAAATGCGTGATCTTTATTTAGCCCATGGCATCTGTAAGTACAACCTTGAATTATATAAAAATTGACGTGTTAAGCGTAGAAGTTCGAGCCACAGCCACATACGTCAAAAAAGTCACATGTAAAAAAAAAGAGAGAGAAAAAAAAAGACGGTCTTCTGGGACGTGCTCCTGCGAAGTCCCGTCTTTGAAGACCAAATCCTGGCCCTCAAGCGCACCCGCGATCGTGCCGACAGGCTATACCTGTGGGCCCCGCCATGGGTTTAGCTGGGTGCGCGTTTGATGGTGTTTTGCTGGACCTATCAAAAGTTTATTCACTCATTCTGTCAGGCGGCCTGCGGACTTTACTTCGCAGCCTTCTGACCCTGTTGCTGACTTTGCCCCGGTACTTGTCAGCTCTTCAACGACAAGGAAGCAGAGCAGCGTAAAGATCCCTGCATCACTTCACTGCTGGACTTCCTGTCTGACAGCTCACCTGAGTCTCTCTCATGCACCGTTCCTCGTGAAGCACAACACTTCGCCATCCGCCAAGATGTGTTGTATCGACGGAATTACCTCGCCGACGGCCATCGAAGGTTCCACGTTATTTCCCGTCCTCTGCGCTCACACATATGCATCTGCGCTCACACATATGGGCAGCTTTTCGCGATGACCTCAATTGCGGTCCCACTGCCGTCTTTAAAACATACTCGCGTCTTCGTCTCCGATACTATTGGCGAGGCATGTACAGATTCGTCAGCCAGTACGTACGTTCATGCACTACGTGTCAACGCCACAAGGCGCCTCATCGGAGTTCCGCAGAATCTCGACATGACGCATCCGCTCCTAGTGCCCGCTCTTCCTGTGGAAGGATTGTTTGGCATCGGGTCCTGGTCACTCCTCCCGGCCTACCCATTAAATTTCTATCAAACTATCACGGCCCCTACCTCGTACTGCAGCAAACATCACCCGAAAACAGACATCGAGCCGCTCGAGCGGTGTTCTCATCACCGTCGCAGAAGGCGCGGAATAGTTAATGTAGCACAGTTTCAAGAATGCTTTGACCCACCGATGCTGTTTTTCTCTAAGTCACTAGAATGGCTCCTTTCTGCGCGGGGAGGGATTGCATTGAAGATTATAGGTTACCGCACGAGTGTGGAGAGAGAGAGAGAGAGAGAGGGGGGCTCTTTATTGGAAAAACAGAGAATTTTGCCGGCGCGTTTATAACTGCTGGCATGCTACTCTGTATAGGGATGGGGAATGGGATTAAAAGATTCCAGAAAAGAGTTGGAGAAAAAAAGGATAAAAGTAAATATGAAATGTCCGAGTGGACCTGATACTAATATTTACAGGTGACATGGCGGGTAAATTTAAGCTTTTGTATAGGAAGGATGCAATTATTAAAGCTTTCCTATTTGACCAATTTCTGTCAAGTAATTGAACAATAAATCCAAAACCCGTCGCTGTTTTGGAGGGCCGGGCATCGGACCTAAGATGCTCGGTAACGTTAACGGTTCGTGGCAAATCATGTCCATTTGGTGCTCAAAAAATTTTCTCTCGTCGCGGTACGCGGGGCATTCTAGTAATATGTGCTCAATTGTCTCTAAGTTGCGACAGTTATCACAGTATGGGTTAGTGGTAAGTCCTATGCGGTACAGATAATTGTTTGTGTATGCCACGTTCAGTCGAAGACGATGGTACAATGTCTCTAAGTGTCGAGGAAGTGGTCGTGGAATTTTCGGTCTCATTTCTGGGTCAATGTAACGTAGGAAGTTATCTTGGTGAAGCGGCAGATTCAAGATGCGGTCTTTTTCTTGATAGGCATATTTTTTTGCCATGTTTGAAGCATCGGCTTTTGTAAAATGTGTTCTTTTGAACTTGCGGTATTGGAGTCCATTTCTGGCGGCTTCGTCCGCTCTTTCATTTCCCGAAATGCCGGCATGGCCAGGTATCCAGTGGAACTTTATGCAATGCCCAGGAATCTTAGCCCTGTGGTGAAGATAAGCAATGTCAAATGCTGCTGGTTGATTATTGCAACGCTTGTGCCGGTTCCAGATACTTTGTAGGGCTGCTTTTGAGTCTGTGGAAATCACCCATGTCTTTGGCGGCTGCTGTCGAAGTACATACACAAGGGCCTCCTTAATGCCATATAGCTCCGCTGAAGTAGATGATGTCGCTCGCTCAAGACGAAACCAGAATCGTTGCCCTGTAGAGGTTACAAAAAGTCCGCATGATGAACGATGTGGAGTTGTAGAGCCATCTGTGAAAATTTGCGTTGCGGCTGCGTATGCTTTGTGCATATATTCTAAAGCTATCTGATAAGTCGCTGCCTGAGGCATTTTCTTTTTCGCACTGATTCCAGGTATATATGGCACGATTTCCAGTGGGGACAGTGTCCATGGTGAAATGTTTCGCGGCATAATTTGTGACGCCTGAGCAGGAATCGAAATAGATATGCTTCCGACGGCCTGCCCAAAGCTAGATGTAGCACGGGTTCTGGAAATATCCTTTAAAAAGTGAGTCTTCGTATGAATGACGTGGCGGAGGTGTATCCGGAGTGTCTCTTGCGAACATAGCACTTCCAGAGGCAGGCATCCAGCTTCTGCGACAGTCCCTGACCGGGACGACCCCTTCGGAAGGCCAAGACATACGCGAAGGCAGTTGTTTCGTGCTGCCTCGAGTTTTCTCTTGCTTGTGGGAGATATTTTGTGCAGGATCGGAAGGTAATATCGTAGTGTTTCGTCGACGTAGGCCTTATGGAGGAGCACCATTGATCTACAGTGTGGAAGAGGAAGACAACGGCATAGTACGCGCTCGATTGCTGTCCAGCTGAGACTGCGCTGCTTTTACTGGTCTTATGTCAGGCGGCTTGCGGACCTACAAAAATATCATATATATATATATTACAGGAACACAAACCTTTATGTGCATAAGAAAAATTGCACACACAAACTGTGGTTATCTTTACGTTTCTATTAATGCGTATCTTGAAAAAGCCAAGAAGGGTTTTTCTGTTATTTCACATCTTCATTTCACAAGATAGAGATTGTCCACTACAGTGGACAACTTGCACACCAACTCCACCGAGTGTACGTGTCGACAGTCTTCTATGGGTACAACAAGCAAAGTTCTTACCTACCACATGGGAAAATGTGGCGTTTAGACGCGGCGCACGTTACTCTGCGTTATGGAATTATAAATAAAGCACAGTCACTTTTGCCAGTATTGTGCAAGTATACCTCGTAGTGGCGTTGCCAAGAATTTATTTTCAGGGCAGGGGGGACCCACTTGATAGGCGGGGGGGGGGGGGGGGAGAGGTTGGACTGAGCAGCGAGCGTTGTCCGACCTCCCGAAACATATCCTTCCTGATTCGGATAAATTCTGCGGTGAGGAGGAGAAAGGTTCGCGTGCCCTTTGTGCTCCACCCCCTCCTCCAGGCGACGCCTATGATACCTTGCATTTCGTGAATTATGTGCCGCTTTGCACTCGTGGACCGACATTTTGCATGTTTGCAAACATTTTTCCACACTTTGCAAATTATATTTGACAAGAACTTTTGCGCGCAGAAGCTCCTGGGGGAAGGGAGGGGGTTATCTCAATGATGCGTAAGCACTGGCTACTAATCACCTGCTCTTCCGTCGTCATCTGGCGCTGTGTGTGCTTCAGTTGCGACAAACACCGCTAAATAATTGTGAAGCGGAGAAGCGTACGCTTCTCCGCTTCACAATTAACTAGACCAACATCAGTCGACGAAGAAGAGGCAATGTGCACTAATGTTAAATGAAGGTGCATTTGTATGTTACCGCTGCTTCGCGGAAGATGCGCACTGGCCAATGAGTACGTGACGTAATTAAACAGTGTCACGTTTAGAAGACCTCAAACGTACACGGGGTTGAAGCGGCTGCCTCTTCTCAATGTGAACCATTGTCAACCGTGAACAGCCACACTCAGGCGGTGACTGCTGCGTATGACGCGGCGGCTTAGTTCGCGTCGAAGCGAGAGGCAGCACGAAGGTCAATTCGCTGGCTGCTGTGGGGCCTATCTTGAAAGCGATTGCCTTACGTGACGGACGGACGGAAGAACGGATGGCTTTCCTCATTGGGTGGGCGTATAAATGCTTAGGCATTTCAAATGATTGACGCTGCAATAAACACAAGCGGCGGCAGCTAAACTTGCTTAGGCAGGTGGCTTTCATTTTGCTACAGCGGGGGCTGCAAGTAACTCGCTCAACTGCTTCTTCCTAATACCTCGCTGCTTATACAATGAAAGAAGTGTTACTACATGAAAATATGAGAGAAATTACAATAACAATGGAATTGAAAGTGAAAGGAACCAGGACAACACTGCGTAGAAAATTCTCCCAAACAGGTTTTGTGGTTTCTGTAATGCATGATGTCGACTACAGTGGATATTTTAGAAAATGTGTTGGCAGAAAAACTTGCCTCCACTCTGCTACAGTATGTACAGATCTTGCCTTCGAAAGGTTCTTTTATCCTTTGTGGGCATTTATATGTACCAAACCGCAATGTCTCGAGACTTATAAGTGAAGGTGCGTGGACGCGCGTGACTTACCCCCGGCAACAATAGGACGCTATCTTTCAAGCAGAATTGTCTAAAAACGGTGATGTGCGGCGCCTTCTAGGGCAGCTGTAGAAAACTTATGTTGTTCACTGAATTTGATAGAACGCAAAAGAGCTTCTCGAAAGCAATAAGCTTGCTCTAAAATCACCGAAATTTTCCCACTGTGGTGCACAGCCTACAACTAAGAACTAAATATTTAAGAGAAGTTCCGCCTCGCCTTTACGAAAACCGGAGCATTCTGGCCGGAATTTCCCGAGCACAGCGCCGGAACGATGATGACACCCTGGCGCTGCTCTCGTTCACTGTACAGGTGCTGTAGTTTTGTTTTGAGCACTACTTAAAATACGGACTGACAGAACGAGAAGGGTCCAACATTGCGCTCTTGTCCTACATCGGATCATGTTGCTTCACATGAGGAGGGTGCCGCTGTACTGAGTAGTCTATCATTCGGCAACGGCGACATACCTTACATCGCTACGTCTAGGACACGTCGATGAGTCTGCGCATGTATGTCTCGTGGACCCGAATATTCGTGGCCCGCGACAAAAAACAAGAAAGCGGACTATGAAGATGACCTAAGCTGGACTTCTTACTTTTCTATTCTAAGGTAATGTAAAAGGACAATAAATTCTGAAGCAAGAAATGAGCAAGTAATTAGGTGGCCGTTCTCGCCCACATGCTTTTTTGTAGTTGAGGCGTTGATGAGCAGCATTAATCCCTACAACGTCAGCCTATTTAGGCACGATTCTTTCATGTGCATATTAATACAAAACGGAATCAAGGGCAAGTGAATTTTCTCGGCGCTGTTCTTTATTTAGTTTGTTGCATATACTGCAGTCCAATACAGGGCTACAGCAGGAGTGGGAATATTATACATTATCAAACATTATACAATAAAGCACACACGTAAACAAAAAAGATGAATGGTTCTTGCGCAAGTTGGTAGAGCTACTACTTACATAAACTAAGATCAGGGTACAAAATGCCCGTCTGATTGTGGTTTCGGCGCATAACTTTGATTGCGTTACTGCTAATATCGATATGAACACCCAGGTACCATATACTTAACCTTCAAGCTCTCTTCCACACGACGGTAGAAGGCCAGGCCACTGCAGATAAGCATCCTTAGTCTATGGTAGGAACATAATCTTAGAGTAATTCTCCTGGAGCGCAATAGAGTGCAGTTCGCAGAAGAAACGTTCTGTAAAGTATTCCGAATGGTGAGACAATCACGGAGCACATTGAATAGTGCGGATTGTAATAATGACAAAGAAATATGGAGTACAAACATACAGTATCCATGGTAAGTGGAAATGCAGCAACACTGCGATGGAGCTAAAGCTTAAGCGAAGAAAGAATTAGCTGTTATTAAAGTACTTGGATCCGACGAATTAGGATATGTAGTGATCAGCCAATAAAGCTTCTGTTCAAAAATTATACCTTGCGCATTGAGCGTGTTCAGTTTCAAACAACGATTTCACTAATGCACGTCGCGACAATTAATTACCGCACACACTACGATCGCACACTAATATTAGGCCTCAGTACGACACAACAAAGAAGCAAGGAACGTCTTTTGTATGGCTCTACTTCGGTTGTTCTCACCAAAAAGTTAAACGTCAATGTCACTGACAATGAAGGCCCAATGGTGGTCGAACGTTAAACTACACAAGGGCCACGCACGGCGGTCACAACCAGAACACGCACTTCTTGGCCGGATTCATGGGAGTCCCTGGCGCACACCCGAACGCGTCTGAGAACTCGACCATGTTCAACAGTGGCACAATGCAGCGGGAACGGCCGGGGGCATAGCGCGCTGAAGTGACCTGCATGCTCTCGCACCACTTGGCGCAGTGGCCGATGAAGAAGAGCTGCTCGGCGGTCAGGTTGAGGCTCGGAAGCTTCAGATTCCGCTGGAGGGCGGGCAACGAAGCATAGGCTGCGTGCGCGATCGCGGCACCCGCGAAGTCAGCGAGGTTTTCCGAGTCGAGGGTGTCGTCAAGCACATCCTGCCGGGCTTTCATTTTCTTCTGCGAAGGTTGTTGAAAGGCACTGATCAGGAAGCTGGCACGAATACATGTGGGCAGAGAGTTGCACGCATGGAGCTCGAAGTGCTTTATCCGTATTTGATACCTTCAAGAGGAACTCCTTATTTTTCTAGATGACATGCCGGACGTTGCGCCGGTACTAAACTTCACGCTCGCGCTCTGGCTTGAAAAGGCCGTCAACTCCACGCTTTACTGCTTGCACGTTTCTACCGCAGAACGCGCGGAATGCCTTCGCGTGTCAAGTGGTCCCGTTCCCGGCACGGAGAACTGCAGGAGTAACTGTTGGCTACTGTTGACTGTGGCATAGCATTTCTCTACGCTGCTTGGCTTTTGTGTCGCTATTATTGCCGCTTCCAAACTTGCCCAACCTCAACAGATTAGTTGTCTATGCACAATGCCTTGCTTACCGGGAGCGCCTTTCAATAGCCCGCAAAGTTTGTCAGCAAAGTGATGAAGCATAAACTCACGGCAGCTTTGTGAGATTGCCGCAAGCAGAGAGCCTTCTCTGTGTAATTCGCCAGGAACTCAGGAGTTGCCCATTGACGCTGCGTCCCGGAAGCGTCGTACATGGTCCCACTTACGTCGTAACCATGCATAATCTCGTGACCAACTACCTGCAAGGGAGCAAAATGGCAGAACCAAATCCGCGCATAATAATAACGCGCAGTTTTGTTTGAAAACAAGAGATTAATTTGAAAATTGGTAATTGCACGTGCGTTGTAACACAACAGAAGATCGAGTAACTTAATTGCGATATCCTAGAGACCACACAATAAACATGGCAAAACCGAAATAATTGCACTTAAGCGTTTGTGTAGCAGTTCACGGAATTGCATTTGCGCGCACATGGAAAAAATTATCGATTCTCACAGTTGAGTAACCTCACTGGCCAGAAGGGATTCAGAACTGACCCATTTCATCCTTCAGAAAAGTTGTCCAGCCTAATAACTTTATCACCTGCTTGGATTTTTGTTTAATGTCTTCTCATCCGCCAGCTAAGATGCTTTATTGGCTTGTCTTTTTTTTTCACTTTCTGGGTGCTATACCAACGTAGTAAGGGGACACCCAAGTCTGAGTGTACTTATCTATTTACCAATTCCGTTGTGAAACTTTAGAATCAGGTTAGTGATGGCTTCCTTCATCAAGGTAATTACAGCCGTGACAGTGTAAAAGATTTATCGTGAATGTGAAGTTCACTATTGTATGTAAGATGCGCGACAGTCTTCGCGCGCGTTTGTGGTAATTGTGATTTACTTAGCTCTTGAAATTCAGAAGTAACTTTCTCCTTGCTGGAAATAATTCAGCAACAACATTTGCTGTTGAATATGGGTAGAGAATTCTCATAACTGCTGCACCAGACTGGCCTCACTGTGAAGTGGCTTCGACGTGAGCAATCGTATAAACTGTTTCCTCCCGCTTGAACAACTCAGCGTCAGGGAGCCAGTGATTGTGAAAGCCATACTCTTCGTAAAAGGCAGCAGCCATAGGAAAGTAGTTCAACAGTTCATCGCAAGATAACTAAAACTAAATACACCATAGACATTTAAAAGATCTTCCATTTGGATTTTCACGAAAGCTTAATATTGGTCTGAGCATATAAATCTTCAAATTGCATTTGTACTAGTCAAGAAAAAAGAATGGAGAATCTCCACTCTATTTTCTTTCGTGCTCTCACGAATGAAACCTTCGTGAGAGCACCAAGACCTAGGCGGCTGTTTCATGGCCTACATGGCGCACATATCATAACATTCGTGGCATGACCAACTATTTATGTTTGCTGTACACTCCTGTCATACTACGCCAATTTTGGTAGATACCAAGTAAACGGAACGATCCTCAGAGCACCAAGACATAGGTGATGAGATAGATAGATAGATAGATAGATAGATAGATAGATAGATAGATAGATAGATAGATAGATAGATAGATAGATAGATAGATAGATAGATAGATAGATAGATAGATAGATAGATAGATAGATAGATAGATAGATAGATAGATAGATAGATAGATAGATAGATAGATGAGCAGCCTGAAGTTCGCAAATAACAGTTCGCATTAAAATTCCAAATGGTAGGTTATCCAAATCTCTAATTTACCCTGTCTTCCTAATTATGGTTAATGGCCTGAAATAATGGGTAATTTCCTTGCACCTTGCAATTCATGGGCACTTTTACGTCTTGGACAAAAATTTTCTTGGATATGCTTCTTGTTGCATAATACAGGTAGCTGTACACTTTACGAATACACTGAGCGCTATATTTGTTTTAGTCGGTAGGGATGGTTTCTAAGCTCCATTCACGTCCGCTAAGTCGTGAAAAAGATCACCGACCATTACAATACTCCCTAACGCGGAACTTGAGCCTAGCTGTACGCTTGTTTTCATTTCGCAGTATATTGGTTGGCGCAGAGAATATGTCTCGTGTAGCACGTTGCAAACGGAGCGAAGTGCTGCGCGACTGCCTCGATAATCGGGAGATCGTGAGAGGCAGCGCGTGGGTGACGCGTGGGCGCGATTCACACTCGCCGCCGTAGACAGACATCCGCTCATGCAGCGCTCTGTTTTCATATGTCCGACACGCGCCACTCTGGCGCCATCTCGTGTCCATCGTCGCCGCAGAACCCGCCTTGCACGGCACTTACGCTCTTTTTCTCACGCTTTCGCCATACTCTCCTCCTCCGATTTTGGCCTCGTGGTTTCGCTGCAGTTTTCTCCTCCGCTTAAATACTCGCGCTGTCTTCGCTATCGCCGTCTTTCATCACCCGCTGGGCTCCATGTTCGCTGTTTCGTTCATGTTAAACAGCGCTAAAAACACACACGAGCACCTGGCAGGACTGTGCTCCGATCCTTCGCTGCGCTCGTTCGTTCGGTTACGAGGGACGCCGAGGCACTCTGACGCTTAACGCAGGAACGGGTGCCTAAGGGCTGTGCACCAACATTTCTAATAAATTGAATGCAGTGACAACCCACTGTCTTCGATATAAAGCGGCATCGGGAAGATACTGTCGAAGAAGTCCATGTACCGGAAAGCAGACAAAACAAAAAGTGATATTTACTTGCGCCCAGCAACCTATTCAGAATTCCTCATTCACTCTAAGCCTCTAAACGGCGCGTTTGGCAGTTGACGTTGCTAAGTATTATTTACAACACACGTCTTTACGCTATTTATCACGGATCCGTACTAAGCCTCGCTTTAGACCCTGTTGCCACCGTCTTAGACGCGATCCATTTCGCCCATGCAAGCTTGAGCGCAAAAATTATTAATTAAGTGTGCAAACTGGGCGCTTGTACCAATATATATTATCAGGGATTCCAACATTCTAATGATCCTTCGACTAAAATATGCCCGCATTTATGGCAGAGCAAAGCATCCTATGCCAGCAGAAGTCCCAAAGTGTACGCGAGTGTCATGCCGCAATCAAATGTGCTTACTTATTTTTTCATAGACAAATAGTAAGCCCCCATGAAGAAATATACTGGCCGCTTATTTGCAAGAAAAATATTATTTGTCCAGAGAGCATACTAAAATAACATCATTTAACCATATAGTAAACGTAGCGTGATCCCAATGGTTATACGGAAGAAATTATAGCGAATCACAATCGTCCGAACCGTGCTGCTCCAACCACTGCGTATTTGAGGTTGCCACTTTCGCAATATAGCTTAAAGCGGAGGCAGGCGTTTTTATTGTGATGCAGGCGAATATACCCTAAATTCCACTCGGGACATTTTCCACGACGCTGAAGTATTTCATAGAATGACAAGATTCACTATTTGTTTGTGTAACCGCATCTACAATTGTCGCGACAACTGTAGGCCGTGTGCTCCCATGTAGGTGGCAGAAAGGAATGCACTGTTCACTGCTTTCATAGTACTCGCTCTTTTTGGTGTTGGACAGTCACTCCGGGGCTTGTGAAGTTAATCATCTAAGTAAAGAAAACGCAGAGAGACGGCTTTCCCATGCCGGAAGTTTTCAGTAGCATTGCAAAAGCGCAGGAATAGTAACAAGAGTACAGAATTTTTCAACAAAAGGTGTAGTAAACTATACAGCATATACAGTGCTTACAACGTAAATGAAATTCCGTGACACATTTGGAACCAAACTGCACGGATCTTCTTAGCAACGCTGCAGTATCATCTGTGGAGCCTGTTAAAACAACTCATTAACGGCGACTTGCCTGGGACGGCGACAGAAGGAAATGCCCGTAAATGCTTTTTGGACGCCTGGAACTTTGTTTACAACGTGCGTACTAGCAGGACAGCATGAATAATGAATTACGTGCACTAATCCCTATTTTAGCTTTCTGAAACCACCCTAATATGTAAAATAGTATTTAAAATTACATGTACTTACCATGCCAATGCCGCCATAGTTGATAGCAGGAGGAGCTCCGGTATAAAAGAAGGGGAGCTGGAGAATTGCGGTTGTAATAACCACAATATTTAAATTAGTAGCATAGTAGGCGTCCACTTCAGCTTCGTCGAAGATCCAGGTCTTCTGGTCAGCCCAAGTCTGATGAGAAGAAGCCGACAGTGCCTTCCTCCATGCATCGAAAAATTTGTCCGTAGTCACGTCCGGCACTGAATCTAACATGTGATGAAGACAGTGCAGGCTGAATTGGTCACATACTACCTGTTAACGAATTTATACGCAAATCATGGACGCCCATTAAAACCTTTGTGAACTTTGGTTGTCGTTGTAATGAACGTAGCAGTTAAATTAAATAATGGGGTTTAACGTGCCAAAACCACTTCCTGATTATGAGGCACGCTGTAGTGGAGGACTCCGGAAATTTGGACCACCTGGGGCTCTTTAACTTGCACCTAAATCTAACTGCACGGGCGTTTTCGTATTTCGCCTCCACCGAAATGCGGCCGCCGTGGCCGAGATTCGATCCCGCGACTTCGTGCTGAGCAGCCCAACCCCATAGCCACTGAGCAACCACGGCGGGTTGAACGTAGCAGTGAAGCGACATGTCGTCATGACGGGCGAGTAGGATCTCCACTACACCTAGAATTGGCTCAGCGGCAAAGCGCTTAACCAGGAATGGAACAAACCGCCCGAGGTCATTACCTGTCCCCGTGGTATGTCCTAAGAGTAAATCGCAAATTTCCCAACAATGAATCGAAATACAGCAAGCACGTGTTGCACTACGTGATTATGTGTACAACTGCAAATTTCGCATGCGTTCTATTACGCTATGCGGCCTCCGCAACACGCCCAAGTCCTGCAAACGACCCCCAGCGACGTTTATGTCTGAATATATATCGCCTTTCTTTTTCTTCTTCTATCATTTTGATCTGAAGGATGTTGCGTGTCGCCGTGCAGGTGCCATTGGAACGCGGAAGTTGCGCCTATCTTTTTCGAAATTTCACTTTGTTTAGCTGTGCTGTTCCTGCGAGTGTCCTAAGTGATGCTCTTAGTAAGACTTCAGTTACCAGTCAGCACTGATGGCAGGATGCTTCCTTTCTAAAGTATGTATTTGCTGTGTACTGAGTAATCGGCCTAACTGCAGTTATACTACAGCTTTCCGAATAAGCCCACAAGGTACAGCTTCGCATGTACTATCGGAACGAATTCAAATAAAATTCTAAAAGTATCCATGTTCTGGCTCAACAAATTAAGCTTAAAATTGCTCTAGGCTTCAAAACCAACTATGCAGTGCTTACGCGTTGAAATTTTGTGCAGTTACTTCGAAGAAATATCCTCATTTCTTACATTTTCTTCATATGCCAAGATATGATGGTGTGAACATAAAGCCTGTATCATTTTTACTACCATACTGCGTGACTCAATGAGAAAACTATGCGTATCCTGGTTACCGGAAACAGTACAACCAAAACGTAGTCATCCAAAAAAAACATTGTTATCACTCGAAAGGGCACTGGTATTGATCCTGCGTAAGGTATTTATTCTCGAAGCATGCAACTTCATTTAAAGGGCCCTGAACCACTGTTTATCGAATTAGAGAAATGCATTTAAAGCTGAAATGTTACACATGAGAAATACTTTACCAAAATGTACTTTCATGCATTGAGACGAAGCGGGGTTATCGCCTACGATCCCCTTCGTGGTGCTCCCACTTGTTCTTCAGGGCATTGCAGTGCGAAACCTGAGGCGCAGCGGGACGAGCCAGCGCCTCCTGGGAAGAAGGCGCGTGCACTCTGCTTTGTGACGTCGTGCTACCTGGACTGAGATTTCCACTATCAAGCACGGCTTGACGAAAGCAGTAACGTCTAAATCACCGCGGCTTACAAAGGAGAATCGCCATTAGATTCTATTGTAGTCGGGCAAGGGAGCATGACGTCATTGATTGAAGTGCACAGGCCTTGTGATGTTTAGGAGACGCTGGGCGAAGCCACAAGGCTCCGCTTACTGAACGTCACCATGGCGCGCAGTTTGAAATTTGATGCAGGTTGTTCGCGTAGACTTGGCTAATTCCGAATTTGGCGCCGAGAAGGACCAACAGAGATGTTCTCAGCGAGCCTCAGTGCGGTCACCGAGCGGACTCCTCGTGTAACCCGCGGCGGCCGCAGTGTCTACGTTACATTGCAGAGCGCAACTACTTGCAACTGTAGTGCGTATGCGCAGGATTTGCTTAGTGCACGACAGGGCTTGAGTATGCGTTCGCGCTCAAACACTCCTGTCTGGCGTGGCTCAAGGCTTGTTGATTGTTGAAACCTAATCGAAGCTAGCGAGACCCCACAGTTGCATACCAATCAGTAGCCTGTCTGAAGTTTAGTTTCTATGGGGCAACCACGGCCTAGCAGAGCAGTCAACAGTCGGCTTATTTATTTATTTATTTAGTTGTTTATTATACCTCAAATCTCCCGCTGAAGGGTATTACATAAGGGGGCTGTTACATCAGTAGATAAGGTGATCGATCAATTCCTTGAATTTGTTGGGGTCGGAGTGGTGGATGGAGTCAGTGGGCAGGTTATACCAGTCTTTGGCTGCGTGTACAAAAATATGAGTGCATGTGGGCCGAAGGACGTGCAACTGATCGATAAACTGCCTTTCCATGGCTTGTGCGGTATTAAGACTGGTCGGCGGGAGCGATAGCAGATGAGGAAGGTGATGCGCGATAGAAATTATAAAAAGGGCAAAGGAGAGAAATATTGAGTCGGCAGGCTAACGTTTTAATATTGGTGTGGTATTTAAGGCAGATACGCTGGCGTAATATGAATAATTCGAATAAACAAACCTAATCGCAGGATTTTGGACAGCTTCGAGTCTATGTGTATCGTTAGATTGAAAGGGGTCCCACATCGCACACGCGTATTCCAGCTTAGGCCGAACTAGTGTTAAGTATGCTAGGATCTTTACTAAAGGAGGAGGAAGTTTTAAATTCCATCATAAGTAGCCAAGTGCACGGTTAGCGTCGTTAGTAACATGTAATATCTGCGAGGACCAAGAAAGATCAGAATTTTATGCCCAGGTATTTATAAGTGCTTACAGGGAGAATTTCTGATTCAGAAATAGTTTACTTAAAAGTTTGGTATGACTGTCTGCCATGAAATGAAAATAGGACGTTTTTTTTTAATATTCAAGCTAATCAACCATTTTTCGCACCATGCTTGAATTCAGTTAAGATCTAACTGAGCAATGGAAGAATCGGAGGCATTACAGGGTGGTAAAGATCGCAATCATCGGCGAATAGCCGGACGTTAGACTGAAGAGGAGGGACATTAAAGTAGGAAGGTAATTAATGTAGATCAAAGAAAGTAAAGGACCAAGTTGAGTGCCCTGTGCTACGCCAGAACGCAGGGGCTGCACACGGTAAGAAGCGTTGTTAGCGTAAAAAAACTGCTTGCGGTTAGTCAAGAAGTCCCACATCCAATCAAAAATCGGGTAGCTTAAATTTAGACACGATAGTTTTAAAAACAAGCGTTTGTGTGGAAGTTTCTCTAATGCTTTTTCGACATCTAAAAAGAGGGCATCTACTGGTGTGTTAGTAGATATATGCGAGAGCTAATGTTATTCAAGAATAGTGCAAGCTGTGTGTCTCAAGATAGCCCTTTCTGGATGCCGTGTTGGTTAGAATGGAAGAATTGGTTAGCTACTAGGGAATTTTACTCCGTGTGAATCGATGGTATGCTCCAAAACTTTTGAACAAGCACAAAGTAAAGAAATTGGACGGTAGTTGGGATTGTAATTTGAAGTCCCTTTTTTGCAACTGGGATAATTCTGCCCATCTTCTTGTCCAGCGGCACCACTCCAGATAAAGGAGATTGAAGCAAATGTTCGCTAAAATGGTGCTTGGGATATGTTTTGTGTTTTTCAGTATTTTTGAATTGATTCCATCAATGCCAGATGAAGAAGTTAGTCACAATGACTCAATAACTTTCAAAATTCCATTAGGTTGAAACGCTAATGATGGCATGATGTCGTGGTTGAAGAATGGGGTGTCGGGTAATTCGTTTTCAGGTTCACTGGTGAATACGGAGCAAAAAAAGTTGTTCAATATTTGGGTGACATCACCTTCTGCCACAAAGGGATATGTTCATCCGTTAACGACAAGAATTTAGGATTACTAAGGTTAATGGTCTTGCAGAATCGCTCTGGATTATTTCATAACGTATCTGGCAATGTTGTTCAAAAGAAAACGCGTTTAGTTTTTTTAACTAGCGCTGCGAACGTTTTATCTGCAGCACAATATTTTGCGAATGGGTTGTTTGACTGTTTCGCTGACCGGAATAATATGTTGTTTTTGTTACTGAGGCGCTTGAGTGAAGCGTTGAACCATGGGGACGACGATTTTGTAGAATAGTAATGGTGGGAATGCGCTTCGCAACCAACTCTTCCATTTTGTTTTTAAAGAAGGACCAAGAAGGACTCAGCAAAGCGCCGTGAAAAGTCTATGAGAAACCAATCGCAGAATGTTGTTAGTTGTTCACTGATGGCATCGCAGTGTTATCTATCGTAGAGCGTGATATTTTCTTTTTTTTTTTTCTGATGGGATAACTTGGGATGGACTGTTGTGCGAATTATTGCATAATCACTTATCCCAGGTAAATGTGTAAGTGGTGATGTGCTATCCACTTGCGAAGTTAGGATAACGTCCAGTATGTTCGAGGAATTATTGAATTCTCGAGTTGGCGCAGAAACAAGTTGTGACAAGCCAAAAGTTAAAACACGTGTCGACGAAATTACTTTCTACGATACATTTTGATCTTAGGGCGAGGTCAGAGCAAGTTGTCGCAGGGAAATGGAAGTCGCCGAGTATTAGCTTGCGAACACTGGGATTATATATGGGAAGTAGATTTAGGGCGCTGTGAAATTCTGTTATGGACGAAGGATGAGCGTCAGGGGGGCGGTAACATGCACAAGTAATTATGCGAAGAGAAGAATGATTGAACTTTAAAAATAGTGGCTACAGCGGGGGGAACGGCTGTTGAGAGGACTGCACTAAAGTCGTTGGTGAGCTGCTTTCAGAACACCGCCACCTTGTTTGGTCACGCGGTGAAGTCGGAAGATATAGTGATGTGGGAAGCAAGACAAGAGTTCTGGATCGGAAATTGAAGACTACAGTCATGTTTCTGTTAGTACTATTAGGTCTGTTCAGTGGTATCAATGAGGAAACGATGATCGTCGCGTTTAGGCAAAAGGCTCCGAATATTAGTGTATGTTAGTGATGGTTTACAGATTGAGTTTCCTTCAGGAGATTTGTGAACTTGCGGCTATCGGAGGTCGAGGGACTACTTTTTGCGCACGGTTATTAAAGTTGTAAGTGGCTTTTTCAATCAATATTTTGTCATCACGGAGCTTTCAACTTTTGTGCTGAGACTTGCCGAACTCGAAAAGGCGTTTTTCCGCAAGGCGCGTGTTTCCTACCCAATGTCCTACCCAATGCTATCTTTCAGCTTCTTTTTATTTCAAAGAACGATTTAGTTGTCTTTGTAGTGTGCGAAACGCACGAGGATTGGACGCTTTTTGTTTGGTTGGAACCGGCCTATTCTGTGAGCCCGCTCCACGCTCCTTGACTCAAGGGATACCTGGAGTGTTTCGTTACGGAGTTTTGGCACTAATTCTTCGGATTGTGCCCACGTTTCCTTGGCCTCATTATCGCAGCCAAAAAATAGAAGGTTTGACCGGCGCGCGCGGTCCTCGTAATTGTCACTTCTGTCGGCTAAAGTTTCAATTGTACTGGAGTTTCGCTTGGCGAGCGTCTGAAGGTCCTCAACCTGGTTTTCAAGCGAGACCGTAGCGGTACAGCCGCTCTTTATTTTTGTAAACCTTGAAACGACGTCGTCGAAGGTTTTTTCGTATTTTGACAGCTTAGAACGAATAGATTTCATTTCGTTTAGCATGGTTTCATGGGAACAACATATGGCTTCTAGCGTAGACATGATATCACACGTACGTGATATCAAGGTACTTAATTTGGTCGAAATTCGAAGGCGGATTTTCGTTTACTTCAGTCTGCTTATTAAACTACTTCAATAAATGCACACTGTGACAGTAGGAAGAAGCGCACTGCTCCGAACACCCTTCTTGATTTAGGTCAGGCATTGGCCAGTACCAGCCGCATAGAGAATTGGCGAAATGTATCACCGGAAAAGAGAAGAGAGCTTCTTTTGAGAGAAGAGACTGCTTGAGAAAAAGGCCATTTCGCACTTCGCATGCCAGCTCCATGCGTCACGCACGTCTAAAAAATTTGACTTAGATGGTCACAGCAGCTTACCCTATCCGCAAGCTCTGTCTTTAGACCAAGCCCGAGGGTGGGTCAGGACCCCTTTAAGCTACCACGCTACCGTGACTGTTTTCTAACCAGAAGCCATTGCGTCACCTTACTTCAGCACTGCTTAACAAACAATACCTTAATAGAATAAGGCGACATATATTTGCGATGTTCTGTCACGCGCTGTGCTGGATAATTATTTTCAGGGACCTGCTCACCGTAATACTTCTCAATGACGGCGGGGTCTAACCGCTGTCCAGGACTTCCCACGTAGTACTTCATGTTTGCGAGTTTCTGGATGGCCACTTTTCGTACATCACCTGTGACCCAGCTTGATGTCTCGAAGGCTGTCCGGTAGGCTCTTCGAATATTGTCAACCATTGATGCTGTCTCATTCAGCGTCTTTTGGTTGGTCACTGGTTGCCATAAATGAACATAAAAACAGCACGCTTCGACTTAGCTCAGTGCAAGTGAGATTATCTAAAAAACATTGATCAATCAAGAGTTGAACTTCGAAAGCCGAGAGAGCAGAGGCTCGGGCAGATGCCGATGAAATATTCATAGGCTCTTTCGTATTTAGCTTTGATATTTGTGAAGTTCGGGGCGGGGGGGGATAATAGGGATGTTATTTTTAAAGAGTAAAACTGGCTATAAATTGGAATTTAGCTAGCCCACGTTTCGGGTTCTCGTGGTAAATATCATAAATATCATGTACCAGAAACAACAGCCACTGGTCACGTGTTTGAGAGAGGTGTTCTATTTTTACAAGCGAAATCACTGACAGTAACATACAATGACATAGCGAGCTGGTTCAAGTCATCTCATTAACCTATTACCGGAAATATGTGTTGGCAGGCTATTAACCGTTTTTTTTTTTTTGCAAATCACTTTAATGGGAAAAGAATGCGTGCTTTGTGATCCCCTGAATAATATTTCTGCCCTTCTTCTAACAAGGCAAGAAGAAGAAAGCACAAAAAATCTCGAAGCTCAGGCTTACCTATAGCTCACTAAAATTCTCATTAGCAAAGGTCTCTCACACTCAGAAACACCGAAATTATACTCATACAGGCTCACTGAGACTCAAACAAACCGAAATTCTATTTAGCTCTACTCAGTGGAACTCGGATTCACCAAACGTCTATTCAGATGGACTCCGCCAGACTCACGGGTCAGGTGAGTCTGAGTTTGACTAAGTTGACTCATTAGTGAGTTTGCCGACCTATGCTGGTAACAGAACGAGAATTTGGTTTCAGAATATGTGCTTATCTGGGTCAATCGATTGCAGTGGATGGGGATCACGAAATGGAAATCAGCCGAAGAATGCAAAAGATTGGAGAACATACAGTACGCATTACATTTGCATGATCGAGAGCTTACCGCTATCCTTGAAACGATCATTGCACAACCATTCCATCCGCAGTACAGTATTAGACTAGAAGACGGATTGTAAAAAGAAGCCTAAAAATTACCTATGGGCAACTGAATGGGCAATGGAACGTAAAATAGTATGCTCATGGTTAAAAGAAATGAATGGGCTCTAGAGGAAAGGAAACAGTAAGAAATTTTAAAAAATACCTGATAGAATGAAATTACGAAATTTGCAAGCATATGATGCAGGCTGCTGATGCGAGATAGGAGTGCTTGAATTGAAGATTGTATGGAAAGACTTTCATGCTGCAGCGGACTTATTACTATTTGTTGTTATTATTTGCTATGGCGTCGAAGTTCTTGTGTGATGATGAGTTGGCAGTCATTTGCAGATATGCCGAAGGGACGCATTAATAATTGGGTGGAGCAATATAACCGTACCAGCATGTATCTTGACACTGACGAGTGCTAACCGGTGCTAAGGGTTGTGTCCCTGAAACGGCGGCTGAAGAAAGGGATACGCGGCTCTTGCACCGCCTCGCAGTGCTGTAACCTCGCTCTGTCGCGTGCTGCTATACTGACGTATTGTAATGACATATTCAGATAATATATGCCCATGCTCGTGTACATATGTCTCGTTTGTTGTCTAGCATGTGAAACATTGCATCATATACAAGTACTGAGTATTACTAGCAAATCAGATGTTTAAGCATCGAAGTTGGCAGAAATTATTATTTTAAATGGCTTTGTAGTGATTGGTCTTACGTCACTAAATACTTAGCAATACTTGTTCCAGTGCGTTACTTACCTCGTGTCAGTAACTATAATACGGTGGCCTTCACTGGGATAAATCATCGTTACATAAGTGAAAAACCAGTAACTGCAACGTTTAAGGTAACAGTCGTTCACCTGCTCTGTAGGGCTGATATTCTTCAGACACTGGCAAATCTCGAGGTTCTGCAGCCAAAATTGTGCGAACATTTTGTCAAAATACATGCCTCTAACATCTGAGACAAAACGACTCTACTGCTTCAGGAATTTAAAAAATATATGTATGCGCACAGAAAATAACACGAAGGTAAAGGCAATTGGCAAATTAAACAGGGGCTCCCCGCGTACCAACACAATCGGGACGTCAAAATAGCCGTCTCATATAAGCTGCCAAAGCGTACTTTTTAATTATAGAAACGGTGACAGGTGAATATCTTTGAAAGAGACTTCTTTTCCGAAAAATTTGCCCGATATGATTGATATCTCTCGCTAACTACATGTTTATTTTTGGGGCCTTCACTATGGCTATGTCATGGAACGTGGGTGGTAATCAAAATTATCACACTAAGGTGGTGCTTTCCAATAAAGATAAGTTATATCCCTCCTTGTCCTTACGCTACCGCGTTGAGATATGCGCAAAACATAACAATAATAATAATATTTGGGGTTTTACGTGCCAAAACCACTTTCTGATTATGAGGCACGCCGTAGTGGAGGACTCCGGAAATTTTGACCACCTGGGGTTCTTTAACGTGCACCTAAATCTAAGCACACGGGTGTTTTCGCATTTCGCCCCCATCGAAATGCGGCCGCCGTGGCCGGGATTCGATCCCGCGACCTCGTGCTCAGCAGCCCAACACCATAGCCACTGAGCAACCACGGCGGGTGTGCGCAAAACATGTCTACCAATTCACTTTGGTAGCACATACCTCTTGAATGCTTTCTGAATGGAGGGCTTTTGTTTTTAAGCGTCTCCTGCTGGCTTTTTAATCTAACGATTAGGCGATAACAACAAAGTGACAAATAGTATAGTAGAAATTTTAATGTGGGCCGACGTACCGGAGAGCAGATACGGAGCCGCAATTGCCAGCTTCATCACCTTTCTGACGAAATAATAGCAGGCTTGACTTGGTTCGTCCGGTTTCGCTACAAACCTCCGACTTGTGAACGGCAGCAGCTGCCTGTAGACGCTCCAAGCGATGAGGTAGCTAATCCCCTGCCGTTTCACAGACTTGAAGAGTGCAGCGACAATGTTGAGTGTGTCCGTCTTATACACTATGAGGTCGTCACCATTGTAGGTGTTATTGGTGTACTTGGAAATAGCCGTGGACCATTCCTCTGATGGCCATGCAAATATAAAAAGACGAGGTAGTTACGCTTCACTGCTTAAGCTGATGCTGCTGTTATTAAGCTACGTTGCCTGAACATCGAGAAGCAGTTGAAGGTATATGTTTGATTCTGCTTCAAAGGGACACGCACAATGTGAAAACGTTCGCAGCCCGAGAAAAAAGCAAACCGGCGTCAGCTTGTGGAAACAATTAGTGGGACACAAATGCAACTAAGTTAAAGCAAAAGAGCACGCCCTGGTAGTTGAAATATAGTTTAATCTGAATAATAATTTCTGTACTTTCTTCCAAGCTGTGGCCTCCGTTTTTTGTTTTTTATAGTGATTAAGCGTCTTATTTTAGCACGTGGGTGCGTATCAAGCGTGCACATTATCACTCGTTTTTACATCGGTACAGTATTGTCATTGCAAGACCCAGTGACTAAGGTTGGCATACAAGAAGTTGGCGTACAAGCACTGGATGACGAAACCCGTAAAGATATAACCCCGCTAAACCTAAACTCTATCAGCCGAGCCGTGGCCGCATGCATAAAGCACGCCGCCGTTGGCTCAGCATGTAGCGGCGGCTAACAAAGGAATAGCACTCGCCACAGGTGGCGTGTGTACCCCAGTTTGGCTGAAGGTCTGGGCTCGAGCTTCACCAAAGCTAGGATCAGGGCGTGAGCTTTACTATCGGTTATTGGTTGAAATCGTGCCTTAGCATTGTTTGGGCATTCAATAAATTTTCCGGCGGCTGTCTACCTAGGCATCTTTGTATGTTTGTAACTAAACCTCCTTCCCGCCTTCCTGGGTCCACGGGTTGTCAGCGGGGCCGCTTCGGTTCGAACCCAACCATCCGATCAACTTGCGATCCGATCCCTCCATCCCATCAACTTGATCAACGTGCCTCATAATCAGAAAGTGGTTTTGGCACGTAAAACCCCATAATTTAACTTAAAGAACGAGGTAGTGGCGCTTCAGTGCTTAAGCTCATGCTGCTTTTATTACGCTGCGTTGCCTTTATATCGAGTATCAGTGTAAGGTATATGTCTCATTCTGCTAAAGCGGGACACACACATTATGAAAACGTTCACAGGCCGAGAAAAAAGCAAACCGGCGTCAACTTGTGGAAACAAGGAGTGTGACACAAATTGATATAAGTTAAAGCAAACAAAGCACGCCCTGGTAGTTGGAATATAATTAAAACTCAATAATAATTTTTGTACTTTCTCGAGTTTCACCAAAGCTAGGATCAGGGCGTGGGCTTTACTATCGGTTATTGGTTGAAAATGTGCCTTAATATTGTTTGGGCATTCTAGGAATTTCCCAGCGGCTGTGTACTTAGGCATCTTTTTATGTTTGTAACGAAACCATTTTCCCGCCTTCCTGGGTTCATGTGTTGTCAGCGCGCGAAAGGGTAGCGCATCGCGCTGCGTCGAAGTTGCACGGTTCGACACCAACCATCGAATCAACTTGGAATAGGGCGAAGGAGGTGTCCCGCTGCAGTACAGGCCTTTAATGAGGTGCAGCCTTATAAAAATTTGGCCGCCCGGTGTTGTGCATCTAAATTGAACGGCAGCGAAATTGATACGAGTCGAACCACAGTAGCGGTTAATTAATACATGGGCAAATAAGGGTCAGGTAAGATAGGTAATTAAGGCATTAGACTTGTTTTGTGGGAGTAGAACCAACATTTAGGGCACAGTGAAAATTAAGGCACTCGAACCCACAAGCTTCGGTGTTACGGCGAAGTTAATTAAGGGATACCGATTAGGACACACTGAAAACAAGGCAGTCAATGCTGCGACCTTTGGCGGGAGGAAACAAGTTAATTATTGCAAGTAACAACGCATTCGCATGAAATTCGCATTCGCATTCGCATGGAAGTAACAAGGCATGTAATTTAACGAATGCCTCTCTAGTGCACGTGCTTTCGCCTTCGTCATCTTGAGAATGCTTCAGCCGCAATTTTTTTTTCTTTAGGCAACCATTCAGAAGCCCTAAAGATATAACCCCGTTTAAATCTAACCTCAGTGTAACGACACCGCCACTGCTTCAGACAGCTGCCATTTGCTTGGTAGGTAGCAGGTGCTCCGTAAAGAATAGAACTCGGTAAAACAGACGTTCGGGCGAGTTGGTAAGACATATTTGAAACAGAACCGCACGGTTTTCACGGGGACTAGCAGGGAGAAACGACACGGACGAGCGCTGACTTGGAACTGAAGTTTATTGCTTGGAACGAAGGATATATAACAGCTCAAACAACCAGACAAAACAAAAAACAGACATTTATTCACAATCAATCATACACGTTGCACTGAACAGGGGAGATAACTGTAATCATCATAGCCCCCCGCTAAAAATGCTAGTTCTTTGGACGTAATGGATAAGAAGGGGCTACTGACGCATGCGTCTTTTGACCAGGCGATGTGCACTGCTTCGATGATTTCACGGGTTAGTTGGTTACTATGTGTACTTAAAATTTGTGTTCTAGCGAAGTCAGGGTGGCAGGCCCTGGTGTCGCAGTCTCTACAGTGGATGCCCAGGTTCCCTTTTACTGTATTATGCACATTGTTGTTGTACTCCTTCAGGCGTTCATTAAGAAATCTCCCCGATAGACCGACATAAAGCCCGCCACATGACAAGGGAATGGCGTAGACAACTCCCTCTTTACAAGAGGCGAATTGATTTTCTCCCTGCTTGTCCCCGTGAAAACCGCGCTATTCTGGTTCAAGTAAAGAATAGTACTCGTCACTGGCGGCGTGTGCAACCCAGTTTGGCCGAAGGAAAGGTCGGGGATCGAGCTTCGCGCACAGCGCTGTCCGTTATATCGCTGACAACCTAGTGATTTAGGTAAGCGTGAAATATCTGTCCTGCATAGGCCTTTCGCATTTCGGCTTGGTAAATGTAATTCGGTCTCAAATGGTGGGCAGCCAGTGCGCATATTGCGTGCTCTTATTACCGTTATGTACATTTATGCCAGAACTGTGATATTTCGCAGCTCACGGCGCAATATTCTTTGAACCAGTCCGTTCCAAGTATGAGCGGTTTGCAGCCCTGTGGTAAAATGACGAAGGTAGTGACAAAACCTAAATTGGATTCCCAATCTCACGTCTTGCTACACATTTACCGTAGCCTACCAATTTATGAAGGGCTACAGCGGTGACGAGCAAATAAGTTCGCTTGCCTGCATAAAAGTTCATTATGGCGGGTTCACAAGTGCAATTCGGTTTCACATGGTGAGCAAACGGTGTGCATACAGCATGCTCCATTTACGTTATGCAAACTAATGCCAGAACTATCACACCGTGCAGCTAACAGCAATTTAGGAGTCTGTTGACTGTTAATATTGGTACGGGAAGAGTCTGTATACAAAGGATATAATTACAAGGCAAAGCGCATGACGCTGCAGCAGCGGTAAGGCTAGCGCGTACACAACAAACAACCACACCATCGTCATCGTCATCATCTAAGCACAAGCTACAGGTGGCCGCCAATGAAATTTCCATTCGCTGGCAGAAGCACCGCCCTGGTGCAATTAGTGTTCGCGTGAGGAGTACTACGGTTTAAGGAGTCGCACAGACTGTGTGACTGGTCATTGTTGCAGATGTTGGTGTAGGATTTATTAGAGCGACCTGAAAGGTCATATTCGTGATTTGCGTATGACGTCCTAATAGCCAACATAAAGTAATAGAAGATCACCGCGTAGGCTAACGCGACGTGAAGGCAGCCACACCCTGGAGGGAACTCACCTCCCCTTGTCGGCGATCCTAAACACATTTTGATTAATCTCTGAAACTGATAAACGATCACGGTCAAACTGGTGGAAATGCGAACATGGGAAAGAGCCTCATAAGCGTAGGCACTGGATGCGCCTGCTTTACGATTTAGCATAGGGTGCAGGGTAATGGTGGGTAAAAATGCAAGTAGCCATTTTTGGCATGACGGGAATATTTGTAGGCGAAGATCACAAAAGCCAGCTTGATCCCCTTGTCACGGTGGTCATCAGACACGTACACAGCAAGTATAGGGGAGTTCGGTAAGGCCATTTGTCTGTGGATGGTGCACAATGGTGATCTTGGGATGATCGAGGAGGAACGAAGAATGTTGTCGACAATTTTAAGAGCCGAAGCAGCGGCCGGTAACGAACAAGGCGCATCGTGGCGCAGGAAGGCGTCGTAAATAATGAAATGGGCTACACTAGCAGAACAGCTGGCGGGAAGTGCTCGTGTCATAGCGTACCGCGCTGCGTAGTCGGTAACGACTACAAGCAATCTATTTGCACATGGGGAAAGGCCCTCGGAGATTGAGTGTTACTCGGAAATGTGGTAAATCAAGGATGTTAAGGGGCTCAAGGCTGCCAGCAGTCGCAAGCTGCAACGTACTGTTGCACAGAACGTAACAGACCAGGCCAAAACAGGCGCCTATGAATGTGATCATATGCGCGTGATATACCTAGCCGTACCGTGGTCGGCGCATCTTTAAGCTGGCCCACAGCAGCAGAGCAAAGATGCGCGGGAACAACAAACAAGAGCTAAGCGTCGTATGGGCGGGCGTTGTAGCAGTGTAAGGTGTGGTTGTGAATGACAAACATCCGCAAGAATGGGTCCGGGTGTGGAGAGCTGAGACCATCTGTAATACGCCACAACGATGAGTCATGGCGCTGTTCGGGAGCTATGTGCGCGAAGTCTGTAATGGAGAGGTCAAAGGATTCAGGCTCATCTTCCAGTGTATCAGGGGGATCGACTACGTAACGCGGTAAGCCGTCGGCGTCTTGGTGTCGACGTCAAAATTCGTAGAACACAGAAAATCTGTATTCTTGCAAGCGTAGTGCCCAACGGCTAAGGTGACCACTGGGCTCAGGAAAGCCAGCAAACTGCATGGCGGTCTGGAATTACTGAGAAGTCCCTGCCATACAGGTACGATCTTATTTTTTGATGCTTAAGACAACAGCTAGGTGATCGAGTAATTTTGTTACGACAGCAACAGAAGGCGGTTTTCATAGGCGACCACGTGGTGTATGCCGTGCTGCTGTTTTGCGAGAACGGTGACCACACAGTGGCCACTGGCATCAGTACGCATGTTCGGGCTGGCTGATGGTTAAACATGTGCTAGAACAGGTGGCTTCATTAGGATGGCAACGAGCGATGTGAAGTTGTCCGCTTCTTGACGACCCAAATTGAAAATTACATTCTTCTTGAGTAGGTCAGTCAGTGGGCGGGCTACTTCCAGGAACGTCTTGTAAAACGACGGATGTACGAGCATAGGCCGAAAAAACTGCGAACGCGCTTCCCCTACCATGGCGTAGTAAACTGAGTAACAACGCGAATTTTATGACAGTCTGGTCGCACTCCTGCAACGTCTAAACATGGCCGGGTATGCAGATTTGGCAGTGCTAAATTGGACATTTCGAATAGTTAGGCTGAAGGCAACCACGGCGAAAACCAACACGCAGGGTGTTCAGGGGAATGAGATTGTCGAACGTTGTCGGAGCACGAAGCAATTTCTAGGCAGATAACTCCCAGGGAGAAGTTGATCAGGGCAGCATGTGTGGAGAGCAAGTCCATTCCAAGGGTGAGGTCAAGGGGCCGTGTACTAGCACAAGAAGAAAATGAGACGTATGGTGAGCAGAAATCGTGTTGTGTGCAGTGCCCATTCCAAGCACGGCAGGTGTACTCCCGTCGGCTACTCTGAACGTAGGTGAAGCCAAGGCGTCAGCGGCCCGGGTTCGAGCTCATTACAAAGAATTGTGCGCGGGTATCCACAACAGCAGTAACTGCAACGCAATCAACCAGAACTTCAAGAAGATGGCATTGTCTATGAAGGGAAATCAGAGGATTTTCAAGCCAGGTCGTAAATAAAGCGTGGCCTCTTCGGTCTTTACTGGCTACTTTTCCGTGATGCAGCCGAGGGGAGACAGAGAGCGGCGAGTTTCGGGTGTGTGGAACTGACGGCGGTGGGGCGCTGGTGAGGCGGCTGGTCTGGTTTTCAGTGGGACGCCGCTCAGAAGTTGGGGCGTCAAGACGGAACGAGGGAGAATATAGCGCACGTTCCAGGCGCCACTGAGTGTAAAGCATGTGTAAGTATGACGTATGCCAGCGGCTGCGGCAATGGTGGGCGATGCGTCCAATCCTGGGGCATGTGAAATAGAACCAATCATCTGGCGTGCGCTATTCGGGTAGATTTCTAGAACGTGACGTGAAGGTTGTGTTTGGTGCAGGCAGCAGCTACGATTGGGGAAACCGGGTTACGAGCAGCGCTACCGTTATGAAAGGCGGTTAAAATGCCCAAATTCTCGTCCTCCCAGGGAACCATACTGTCATATGGGCAACGGATGTAATGGGTTTGAGTTCTCGACGAGACGATATTCGTGACGTTTTCTGGAGCCGGCGTTTCACGTCGTGTGGAGGCACCTTCGCATGAGGATGGGGGAGCCGTATCGGAAAGTCCGTCGAAGCAGTCAGTAATGCACTGACTTTTACGTGCTTAAAACGACGACATTGTGCGCAGGCCGACTCCACCGTAGAACATTCGTTACGCAGTAGCAGATTGAAAGCACCATCGGCTGTTCCTTTGAATACGTGTCAGACTTTGCCCCCTTCAGGCGTGTCTTTGCCGACCTTGTGGCACATAGCCAACACGTCGTGAACATAGATGTACAGCTCTGTGGACGTCTAGGCACGAATCACGAGTTCATTCTTAGCCGCTAGCTGTCGTCAGATTCGTTTCCAAAATAGATCGCGTAATTTCTGCTCACAAACGTTCCAACCTATGAAATCTTCGTGATACGTCTAGACCCAGAGTGCCACAGTGTCCACCAAATAGAATATTACATTCGCAAGCTATATCGTCGGTTGGCACTTTTTATTGTTGCTCAAGCGCACACACATAGCCAGCCACTCATCGACGTCCACGCCGCTTGTGCAGTTGAATACCTCGGGATAACAAGGATGCAAGAAACTGAGCGGTGATGGGCCTTGTTCTTAGTGGTCGCTTGTTCTGTCATTGTTGTATCAGCAACATTCCGTCCTGTGTTAAGATCTAGTTCCCTGTGTTGTAGCGAGCTGACCTCGCACGTCCACCGACGAACGGACTGTGGGAATCTATATACAGTGAATACGTTTACAAAGCAAGGCGTACACTGCTGCAGCAACGGTAGGGGTAGCGTGTGCACACAAGATAGCCACACCGTCATCAGCCTAGCACCGAAAACTGGATCGCAGCCCGTGGCATTCTGTTGAGTGAGGGAGTGAGTGACTGAGTGAATAACGAACTGAGTAAGTGAGTGAATAAGCGGCAGGGCATTCTTGCCGGCTGCAAAGGCGGCCTAAATGACGACGCATGGCTGGAAGATGGCTGGCAGGCGGTCCTCTCACGACGACAGAATCAACAGGCGCAGCAGAAAAAAAGAGAAAAAGCGGCGGAACGTGACACTAACACCAATACGCCGAGCGTTATTTCGTCTCTGAATAGCCAGAAGAAGAGCAGGCATCGTCGAACAAGGCTGCCCCTTCCGCCCCTACTGAGGGACAGCATTAAAATTTTGAGGAAGCCGTTCAATGGTTTTGCTGTGGTAACTTACTCGAGCCGGAGCTGTCTATGGCCGTGTTCGACGTCTGCGAATAGCATGCAACTGCACGTATTTTGTACCGAACATATGTCGTGGCTCCAACATTGTTTCGACGTCGCTCTACCACGTGCCCGAACAGGGGAGCACAATCGCCCACCTCAACATTTGGGTAGAACACATCCATTTAACGTGTATCTGGCGCACCCAGAGAATTCCATTTGAGATATTCACTAAAGCCTCTCCATACCCCTTTCCATCCACCAAGTACCGCCAAACTACCCTCCTTTTCCTAGCGCCTCCCTCACTCCTCCCTCCCTCCATCTTTTGGCTTCAAGCAGATCTTACGCAGTATAAGCTTCTAGCTTTAAGCGCAGGCGACATCACTCCTGAACAGAGATGCGAGCGTGCAACAAGTTAAATTCAGGAGCGGGAAATCTCGGAAGTGGTATCACCGGAAACGAAAACCTAGGAAGCGGAAGTGGTTTGAGCATCATATCAGGCAACAGCGGCGAACGTCAAAGGTTGGCGCTACTTGGCATAAGCAGCGGTGGCGCTTCGATGGGGGGACAATATTATGCACAGGATCATGATACCCCCCAATATCACGCCGGAGGAACTTATGGCCATCCTCCTGGTACTTAACCAGGGCTGGTGATCGAGCGTGTGAGAATGCCCGGTTTATTCAAAACAGCCATTATCCTTGTCACTGGTGGTGTTCCGCCAATATTGTTTTTATTTCATTGGATCGCGAATCCCTGTGCTAAACCTAGAAACCAACGAGCCAAGTGTGCAAGATTAGCAACTAAACCGGGCATCGTGCGGATATGTGCCCAATACCGAACGCTATAGTGTGCCACAAGCGTGGAACCGAGAGCCAAGGCAATGACATGAATGAGTCACCAAGCTTGCGGCGTGTGGCGGAAGCCATTTCATCGTGGAAAGACAATGTAAGACACGACTGAAAGCGACCCCCCCCCCCCCCCAACCCAAGAAAACAAGAGCAAGTAGCAAGGCACAGCCGAAGAAACACTACGCGCGCTGCTTCGAATCCGAAAGGTAGTCGTCGGTGGAACAGCGCCTGCGATCGATGTCCAGATGGTAAGGAAGGTCAGAGGAGAGGACTCCGTTTCATACCCGGAGTCTGAATGAAGCAAGCCTCAAGAGAGCGCTTGGAGCTTTCGTCTGAACAGCGGGATGGCCACGTATGCACAAGGAGCACGCAAAGACGCGCCAGAAAACTGGGTCCAAAGCTTGCACTCAGCATCGAGAAGACGCAAGCCCTGAAGATGAGTCGCTCTGAACTCAGTATGCGATGCATGCATGCAATTTTAATACCTAATTGAATTACGCACAGTCCCATATTCCGATAAAGCTCAACACCTCTGCCACGACGCGATGCCCAACCCTGTCAGTGATTATGAACAATGACCCACAGCAATGGCTCAAGCGAACGCGCCTCCCTGTGTGGTATGTGCTCAAAGCTGACCAAAATGCGTGGTGCACGCAAGGTGATGTTTACCTTCAATTCACCACACTCGTACAGCACTAAACGCTGAAGAAATTCGATACTCGTTACCAACATTACGGCTAATTATTCTCGATCAATGCAAACAACAAAGAAAGCTTTGCTTACATCCATTCGCACATGGTGTTGGACCCGCATATTTTGCTCTTTGCTCGCTCCGCGTGTCCTCGTGTTTGCCGCTCTGACGCCATCTTCTTTCGTAGAACACTGCACTCATGTCCGCGTATAGACGGAATACAAGAAGCCCACGAATGCACGCAAAGCGTCTCTGGCAGCCAGTCGCGCGATAATATTGCGTGTATTCGCGGGCCACTTGCATGCTTGAAAAAACACTTTTATGTTGTACGTATCGAAAAAAGAAATTTACGAGTTTTTATTATTCCTCTACAATATTCTGATTGATGCCTCTCATCTAAATATAATATTTGACGAGTTGAATGAACAATTCCAATTTTGTAATTACGTGTATTGGAAAAGAGCAATCTGAGCGACAGCAAACAAAATTAGCTTCGTCCTTTGCTGCTACGTAGCATTTGCATATTTTTACAGTCTGTCTCATGTGACGTGCGTCGCCCAATGATAAATAAATAAATAAATAAATATATATATATATATATATATATATATATATATATATATATATATATATGTACACACCTCCCTTGACGTACGGTCGTGTCTTCATCCCCATAGAACGAATACTTCCTACCAAGGTCTGGGCTTGCGGCACATTTTCATGCAGGACAATGTTGTCAACTGAAATGAGCAAGAGCGGAACATGTGAAAAAATAAATTCATAGTTTAAAAGCTTTGTATTGGCGAATTGTTAATTATTTTTTCTTGAATCGTGCGGTATAAAAAGGTGATTGGAGCGAAATCTCCATCTTTGCCGAAAAAATAATAGGGAAAACGTAATTGTAGCAATGCATGCGGAATCGCTTCCGAAAGGAATATGTCGCCACTCGCTACCTTATTTCAACTTCTTCGAACGAGGTGTTCAAAGATGTTGCTCAAAATACCGACGGCGTTTTATAGGAAATCATTGGGCAGATGTAACTCTCCCGAGGAAAGAAATAGCTTCTGGCTCGTAACTCACAAACAGGATTTTCTTTGTAACAATGTCTTTAATTCGACCAACAGCACCGGCTAATATTAAAATGGAAATCACGTTTATTCAGCGCATATTCTTAGAAAGCACTTTAGCGTACAAATTTCATTGCGAATACATGCACTCCATGGTTGGTCACGATTTAGAAAAACAGCTTGAGCTCAACCAGATTTTAATAAATTGCTTTAGTCTAATGTCAGAAGTGCTTTACAAATGAAAGATGTCTCACGTTTTGATTCGTGTTGGCTGATGAGGGAAGCCAGTCTCGCCGTTTCATTTTGGACCAAGCCGTACAAGCTGAGAATTCGGACGTAATTACCCAACTTCGCCTGTTCCGGAATATTCCTGACTGAAGCCTGCCACTCAGAGTCTCTTTCGCTGTAAGTCAGCTGCGAGAGAAAAGGGGATCTTCATGGTGTTAACAGTTCCACGCTGCACTCCCATATCACAGCAGAATTACCTAAAGTAGTAGTTCCCATGATGCCAATTTTATTATGTGATTGTGTAATGTCTGCCGCCTTCCGATTGCCGCTGTCCTTGCAAAACCTCTGCAGATCGGTTCCGCCAAGTCGGACGCACGGTCAACGAGCGATTGTGATTGCTGCTATTGCTTTCTCGCAAACAAACTAGAGGGACTCGGCCCTGCGTGCGTGAGGTCATTGTATGAAACGGGACCCCGGGCGAGGAACGGGGGACGCGGCTTTGCTGCCGTTTATTTTGCAAGCTGTTACAGAAGCATTGTATTGTCACGTAGTAGTGACGGTAAATAATACAGCGGCAAAACTGTGAATGACGAAACTAACTTTTTATTGGGCGATCTTGTGCCCATGAAAGCAAGTTACGCTCAAAGCACAGCGATAGCGGTGAACGTGGACGGCGATTGTCGAAATGTCATCTGCCGGTCTAGCACCTCGGTTTGTGTACATATGTCATCGAAGGTTCCAGAGTAATCTACACAAAGTTCTACGCAATTCGCGTCGCACATTCAGTCAGGTTACGGAAGCTTATCTGGCAAGAGACAGCAAAAAGAACCATCGATAACATTGGGCAAATTTTGATACATGCGGGCACGTTCCGCGCTGAGCGATAACATTTTTTAGACGCTGAAAAGCGGCCACCCGAAACAAGTAAACAAGTACTCGTGTCAGTGCGCAACACCGACTTTTTGTCACGAATCAAATGACATAACCATAGAAGTGGCATTCATCGAAGCTGCGAAGAGCCTTGTCTTTATACTCTTTTGACCTCTTTATTGTTATACCTAAATAACGTCTGCTTTTATATGCTTGCACGAGGCCCACGTTGTGACAGGTAAATAACGGCATCTGCGTGCTCAAGGTCCCTGAGAACATTTTGTTTCTCTAGGAAATCATTATATATCCTTGGTGGAAATTAAACATTGAACATTTAGGCGCCAAAGCTACACTATGACTATAATGCACGCTGTAGAGGGATCCGGAAAAATGTTGGGCACTTGGGGCTGTTTAACTTGCGCCTGAATCTAAGCACATGAGGGTTTTCGCACTTCATTCCTATCAAAATACAGCTGCCACGGCCTAATTTGAACTCGCCACATCTAGGACAGTAGCGCAACGCCAAAGCTACTGGGCTAACGCAGCGTGCGTTTCTAAAGAGTTCAAAATATAATTTTAAAGCATACATCCACGGCATTTCTTTTTTGGATGATGAAGAGCACCAATCACTTGTGGAGCAGCAAGGGAGTTTCACCATTTGAACGACTGAAAAAGAAGAGCTGCCGCGAATTACAACAATACTTCGGTGAATTTTACTACGATGTGTGCGGCTGCACCATATTTGGTCGTCGATGTAGCAGTATGTGAAACAGTCGTTGAACTGATATGGGATCTTACCATTGCATACTTCTCAACACGGCACAACCCTCCAGTAGCAAACACAGAAACGTACCGTAGAGCTGGGATAGCTACTCCTGTCATTATTTATTTTTATTTATTTATTTATTTATTTATTTATTTATTTATTTATTTATGAATACTGCAATCTCCATTGGGGATTTCAGCACGGTGGGAAACAATACACATGTGAAGAACACTATAGCATAGGCAACGAAAACAATACAAATCAGGTTAACAGAGCTTGAACATAGCAGTGGCACAGCAATATAACAAGTTGTTATGCAATACTTGAAACAAACGCCGAAAGTGATGATTTTAAAACTTGGTCATTGGTTAGATGATTCCATTCAACCACTATTCAGGGAAAGAAGCAATACTTAAAAGAAATATTACGTGTACTAAATGGGGTTATTGTTCGGCTATGCCGCTGCCTACTTGCATAACCAGAAGAGAAAGTAATTATTCCCGTGAGATCTGTCTTATAATGACCGTTAAAAAGGTACAAAAGGAATTTTAGTCGTGATACGCGATTTCTTTGCATTAATGGTGGCAGGTTTGCTTTTGTAAAGAGGTCTGTCACTGAAGTGCGTCCAAAGCTGTTATAAATGAAACGAGATGCTTTTCTTTGCACCATTTCTATCTTGTTAGTGCCAGTTTTAGTAAAAGGGTCCCAAATTACACATTCATATTCTAGTATCGGCAGAATTACAGCTTTATATGCGAGTAGGCATCCAGTGGGATTAGAAAGTTTCAAAGCCCTCCTTAAAAAATAAAGCTTGCGGTTAGCATTAGCTACTACATATCCAAGGTGCTTAGCCCAAGTGAGGTCATTTGTGATCCAGAGTCCGAGATACTTATAATGTGTTACTTCGGAAATAATTATGCTATTAATACCGTACGGAAACGTTAGTTTATGCTTCTTATGTGAAATGGGCATAAAAACTGTTTTCTCAAAATTAATTGACATTTTCCAGGCATCACACCAGTCGACAATTTGTTGAAAAGCATCGTTCAGCAACTCCTGGCCAGAAATATTGTCTATCTCTGAGTGCAATACACAGTCATCAGCATAAAGCTTAACCATAACTGGAAATCCATGCAGCATATTATTAATGAATAAAAGGAAGAAGAGAGGTCCAAAGACCGAGCCCTGGGGAACACCAGAGCCTACCGGAAGTCGTTCAGGAGAATGATTATTAAAAACAACAAATTGTTCTCTGCCATCATGGTATGCTGAGAGCCAATTAATTAGTCTGGAGTTTTTCAGTATCTTGCTGAATTTGTAAAGTAGTTTTTTGTGAGAGACCCTGTCGAAAGCCTTTCCAAAGTCCATGAAAATAGCATCTATTTCTTTCCCATTGTTAATTGCTTTCGCAAAGTCGTGTACCGTTGAAACTAATTGGGTAATTGTAGAGTAGCCTTTTCTGAATCCGTGTTGATGCTTTGTTAATATATTATAATGTTCCGAGAATTCTGAGATATCATTATGGATTATGTGTTCCAAAAGTTTACATAACGTAGATGCTAAAGAAATTGGACGGTAGTTTTGAATGCAGTGCTTTTTTCCTGTTTTATGTAGTGGCTTCACTCTGGCTGTCCTCCAGTCACTCGGTACTTGTTCGTCGCACAATGACCTTGTCAACAGAACGTGCAAGTACTTTGAAGTCCATTTTGCATACCGTTTTAAACATGTGTTTGGAATGTTGTCCGGGCCACAACACAGCTTCACCTCCAGAAGCTGCAGTGCCTAGTTTTCTGGCTTGGTCCGGGAGGCGATAGGCAGCGAAGAGAAGCGGCGGGGTTGGGGCGAACGAGACTGGTGGCGTCGAGGTGAGGGCGAGCGGCTGTAGCGAAGGTTCGGAGCAGGGGCATCAGCGGTAGTGAGTTCATGGCGGGTGGCACAGGGTACTGAAGGTCCAAAGGTGCGGGAATAAGTGGCGGCGTAAGTCCGAGGAGGTGGTGGCCATCGGTTTCGGCAGTGACGGGCGACGTGGCCGATGCGACAGCAGTGGAAGCAGATCGGCCTGTCATCAGGGGTAGGCCATTCGGACGTGTTGCGGTGAGATGTGGCAGAAAAGGACTGCCGGGGACGAGGAGGGCCGCTAGATAACTGGGGAACGCTGGGTCGAGACGTGGAACACACGGTGTTCAGACCCATGTTTTCAAATTCCTGTCTGAGGACAGCCTGAATCATCGCAATGGGGGTTGCTGGCGGATCGGGAGGCGTCGTGGAGAAGGCTGGCGAACAGGCGGCCTCGAGTTCGCGGCGAACAATACGGGTGACGTCGTCACAGGTGGTGGTCTGACGCGGTCGACCCTCACATGTCGATGTAGCAGCAGTGTTGGGTAGTCGCGCAATGTGGTGTGAGATACGGTGGCTCTTAGCCTGTTCAAGGCGACGGCATTCTTTTATAATGGCATCGATGGTCGAGACGTTGTCGAAAACAAGCAAATTGAAAGCGTCGTCGGCGATGCCTTTTAGCACATGTGCCACTTTATCTGCTTCGGACATATTATCGTCAGCTTTACGGCATAGAGCTAAGACGTCGAGGATGTAGGAAACGTATGGCTCTGTAGATTATTGAGCACGACACGCAAAAGCCTTTCTCGCGGCGGCCTTGCGCCCAATGGGGTCACCGAACAGTTCCCGTAGCTTTTGTTTCAAGCTGTCCCAACTGGTTATTTCATCATGATGCGTTTGGTGCCCCACGCGTGGGCTGCCGCCGAGATAAAAGATGACATTGGCGAGCATAATCGTTGGGTCCCACTTGTTATTAGCACTGGCGCGTTCATACAGCTTGATCCAGTCGTCGACATCCTGTCCCTCCAGGCCAAAGAACACCCCTGGGTCACGGTGTGGGGCAACCGTGACGATTGGAGCAGCCGGACAAGCCGAAGCCGTTGCAGAGGCGGGCTTGTCACCGGTAGGCATGGTGACAAGCTCGGTGTGCCAACCACTTCGGAGTTCCGTGGTGAGGACGGGGATCGCTGACCTCCACCAGAAATGTTACGTGTGGAAAGACACAGACGACAGATGCTATTTACACGCTATTTACGCTGGAGCCAGGCAGCCAGGCTTACACTTGCTCGTGCCAAGGGCACCGACCAACTTCTTTGTCGTTCTCGCGGCGGCTCGTCTCTTGAGCATCGCTCGATGGTATCGTAATAATATTTTTTAGTGTTCAGTTGTAAAAGCATGTTTAGTATACCTGGTTCGCTTATTTGAAGATCGAGTATAGGCGGCACAGACATTTCGAAAGGTGGCATTACATCATTATGATTTGTATAGACAGACTTAAAGTTTTTGGTAAATGCATTTGCTATTTCTTTGCTTTCGTCAACTGCGTTACCATCAACATAAAATAAATCACATTCCTCGGAGGTCGGAGAAATAGAATGCCAAATTTCTCTGGAGCCGTGGTTATTAAACTTCATAGCGATTCACCATAGTAGCATTGTATATCGGCAGGCACTTGACTTTTGAGCTCAGAAGAAATGTCGTCGATCTTTTGTGTTACCGACTGCACGTTCTCGATTTCAAATTTTTTCTTAAAACGTTTCAGTTTCCTTTGGAGCCGCAATGTCTCGCGGTAGATCCAGGGATTATTGCGATTTTTCTTTTTATTCGACAACGGGACAAAGCGATCAATGCACTCCTTAACTATTTTTTTTTAAACCTGCGTCACAGCGACACTACGTCTTTCGTGCTGCTTGAAAAGTCGTCGAAATTAAGCGAAAGTATACCAATAATTGATACATCATCGGCTCGAGAGAAGTTTCGGTAAGATGGAACATTCAGATTTCTTATCTAACACGGTTAGATAGAGCTTGGATGTGGAGGACACCTAAAGCGAATGTGAAATTTGATGAGCAATCGATGAGTTCGGAATAATTTTTCCTACGGAGGTTCTTCCGAAATGAAAGCCTGCAGCTGGAACAAATAGTTTTGTCCACAACTATGGACTTTTATATTAGCCATGAACATAGAAGGTCGTCGGTCTACACAACATACATAGCAAATATAGAAATTCATGATAGGAAATACACACTCTACAATTAATAACAGCGTGTGGTTTTGATGGGGCATCAGGAAGAATTGAGCATGATTTTTCAGTCGGCAGATTGCAAAATGTACTGCTGCCTTTATATAACAAGATGTTTACACACTATAAAGTGATGTGCTTAACTTGTCTACTTCTGTAAATTTATTGCTGTGCAATAAATAAGAGTGTCATTCCATCCAACTTGCGGCTTATTATAACGCTAGTTAAATATACCACACATTCCATTCATAGACATCCACCACTTGAAAAATTATTCAGCGCCCAAACTTAGCATGTGAAGTTTCGCACACCCAATTCAAGTAATTGTTGAAAGTTTTCCGCAGAGTAGTGCAAAAAAAACGCGGAATGAGAGCATGCTCAGCATTCTGAACTGTTATATCCGAGCCGCGTGCTTGCCAACATTGCGATTTGATTGCTACCGTCACTACTACGAAGGACAGATGTGTACTGTGAATTTCATTAAGGAGAAATTATCACAATCATCACGAAGTATAGCGCAAATATACACCGTAATATTGCTCTGATTTGCAGAGAGTCTGTAAGAATAGTAGTAAAGTAGACTCACCACAAGTCCCCTCTTATTGTTGAAGAAGAAAACTTCGAAAAGCTTGATGAAAATGATTGCCTGGACTCCGAAATCGAGCGAGCAGCGCACCATCATGTCTTTTGGGTCGACGCTCTGTAGCGCAGTCCCGTTGTTCAGGTCCAAATCAATCGAAGTCATCCACGCCACAAGGTCAGCCGTCTGCGAGAACATAACCAAGCTGATCGCCAAAGGAAACATTGTGGGAGGAATGTTAACTGAGCCTTGTCCTGCATTTTTGTAATGCCCTGCTGGCATATGTTGAAAAATGCAGTCATCATATAATGCCATTGGCAGTGCATTGTCAAAAGGGAGCCCGCTGAGGAATAGGTGTACGTATGGTGTTTAACCGAAACCATCATCGAGCATGAAGCACGCACACTTCACGGGCCTAGGTCGATAAAAATATGTGTTTTAGTTTCGCCGGGTCAATTTTTGAATTATAAATGCTTTTTAAAAGCGTGTCTGCAGCGGGGATGAGCGTAGCAGGTCACCTCCGCGTCCTTTCACGGAGACAGCTGTTTTCGTCTTCAGTACATGTAGTACAGTGTTGTAGTGGCAGAAGCCACGACAAAGGCTGGAGGTTGTCAATGTGTTTTTGTAGGTCATGATTTATTTATCTGAACTCTAGTCATAGAAACCAGGCACACATTCAAATGAGGACCCAGGGAAGCTCATGCCCTCCTCCCCCTCCCCTCCTCCTAGCAGCAACAAAACGCTTCGCCCAGATTCGCATGCGAAAGAGGCATACAAGTACCAGAAGTCGTGCACCCATATCTATCCCGCAATGCAAACGCATCTATTCGCGTGCAGCGAATCTATTTTTCCAGCATATTGTCATATGCAGTGGGGGATTCTCTCACCCGTAATGTTGGGACAAAGGAACGACAACACAGTAGTCCAAACAATCACAAGGGCATTTATTGCACCTTTCATACATCAATGCCAGCTAGCCGAGTTGCTATCCACAAAACATGCCTACGGGCACGCGACAAATTTAGGAAGTCCGACTCACCGCGACCGGATAGCGACCGAATATGTTCGCCCCATGCTGGATCCCAACGCCTCGTCATTCGCGCGTACGGTCACGCGAACGGTGACGCATTCAAAGGAGGCCACGCGAGGCGGTCTCGCAGAAGCATGAATCGGCGCACGCGCGGCACGTCCGCGCTGCTTGCCGTGCCCCAACCAAAGAGGAAGAGTGTTCTCCTTTTAGCGCCCGAGTAACCCCGGCGGTAGGCGGCGTTAGCAGTGCAACACCCGCGCCATGTCTCGTACTGCGCTTCAACCGCACCGACCGCCGTGGGCCCCAGGTCACGCGGCGAAGCCGCACTGCAGGAGACGGGAAACTTGCAGGAAAACAGGTTATCAGGGAAAGCGTGAGAGTCACGCATCCCCACAGCAGACATACACTGTGTAGCATATAGTGTGACGCAAATATTCAAACCCGGAACAAAACAGCATCCCTTAAAGAACACGAAATTGTAAAACAAAAAAAGACAGTGACGCTATTACAGTCATACTGCCAAATCACGCACGTAGGAGACTGGTTGGCGCAGTAAGGAAACATCATGTCGTCTTCCCATTGAATGATATTATGCCACCTGAAAGTCTGCAGGCGTATGTGTTGTCGTATCACTGAATGAAATATTATATGTGTAGCTGAACTTTAATCCTCATGTTGCGTCCTATTGCAGAGTTTTTCACCAACTTGTTGGACATCTATACTTTGTCTGCAGGGTTAAAAACGAAGCTACTAACAGAAAGCCTGGCCGCAGCTGCAAATAATTATTATTCTGCGTTTGACGCCGTTTCACAATCTTATTTCCCTATTTGTAGTCAGCCAGACACCATTTATGTATTATTATATAAAAGCGCATCAAACATAATAAGATGCAAGCGTGAAGCGTTTGTTAAGAGTATAGTGTTCCACATAAGGAGTAACAAAGAACACGATACCCATAATTTGAACTAATTGGCTGTTAAATGTATGCCTATGAACTGGAGATCCACTGGAAGGCTGATGTGTGTTGGGTATTCTAGTGTGCTCTCGTGACAAAGGATTAATATATATATATATATATATATATATATATATATATATATATATATATATATATATATATATATATATATAGGTCGAGAACGCACGCAGGAACACAAATATGCTTTAGTTCCTACGTTTCGGCCGGGTTTCGGCCTTTGTCAGGGAATACATGGAACGGCATGTCATTGTGCTTAAATACCTACACAGGTTAGAGAGCCCCTCTATGCGCTTATCCACTTCGAAGACACGCTGTTACTGTACGGAGCCTGCGCTCGTGACAAATCCCGAGTACATGCCAAAAAAAAAAAATTGCGATGGGATGGTTCTAACAGGTTCGAAGAGCAACGCTATACACAGAAAAAACTGGATTTGCGAAAAAGATGCAACATGGCTAGACAAAAAGAATTAAATAAAGATGCAAGAACCATGACCGAAGACAGACTTTTGCTGAAAGGTGACTCCACCCGTCATGAATAATCAGTACACATTTCAAACGAGGTAAGAATCCACTGCGGGATGGGGTGGTTGTAACAGTAGGTTCGTAGAGCAACTAATGTAACGAAGGCAGCGTTTACAGACGAGCTTAGCAAAAAAGATGTGTGCAAATATTGTGAATAAAGTGCCACAACAATTATTCATTGAACATCACTCAGTCTATGTTGTATATATATATATATATATATATATATATATATATATATATATAAATATATAGAAATTGTAACGTAGATTGAAGACGGAGTCTTACAAAATAGACGCAGCCCTTTAATGGCGGGCCAGAAGAAGAACGTGCGGCTCACGCGCTGCAGCGTCTTTCATGGCGCAGACCTCTGCACGCGCCGTCCCGCGGTGCGGGAGCCCCACTCCATTGTGTCAATATATATATATATATATATATATATATATATATATATATATATATATATATATATATATATATATATATATATATATATTTATATATATATATATATATATATAAATTGTAGTGGGGAATATGCATCTAGCGCTCTGCGCACTACCACCGCTGCGGAGCGAGACCCGAACTCCAGCTGCTGATGCCAAGAGTTAGAACTGGTCATTAAAAGCTTCTTGCGATCCCTCGAACGAGCTTCAATAAACCCCCTTTCATTTGGCAGAGGTTCTGGTTAACATCGAAAACTGGAACTCCAAAGCCGGATGCTACCCACTGGTGCGACCTTGCCTGACGAAACCACCCAGAAAGACACACCACAGTCTCCAGTGGCCATCGTGTTCGGTGTGTTACCCCAGCGCGATCCTGCCATCTCTAGCGGCACCGATGACGATTACATGTAGGATTGGTTGTCATCGTACGAACGGGGGAGCCAGCACAAGTGGGACGACGCCACCAAGTTCCACAACGTGCTGCTTTACTTCACCGTGGTGGCGAACCTCTCGTTCCGAAACCACGAACACGATTTTACAACATGGAGCGCATTCAAAACAAGTTTTGCAGAAGTGTTCGGGTGCCCCACTGGGCGCAAGCTTTGCCCTGAACAACGCTTACGTAGCTTTTTACACCGAAAATGTGATTGATCTGTGTAAGTGCGTGAATCCGTCAACGGCAGAACAGGACAACATGAAACACATAACGAAAGACATTGTGAGGAGGACGCTTTTCGAATGTTGTTAGCGAAGGATTCGCGTACCATAGCCGAAGTTATCAATTTGTGCCAAAGTTTTGACGAGCTACGGAAACAACACATAATAGCTCGGCACCTGCCGGCCATGGAAAATTCGTTAGCAGCATTGGTTATTGGCGACTACAAGGCAGCTTTGCTCACCCAGATAAACGAATTTGTGCGCGAGGAGGTCGCGTGACAGCTGTCCATTTTGCCGACAACGGAGAAGCCTTCTCCGTGGTCGGAGAAGGCTTCAGCGATGCAGCGCTCCAGCGATCCGACAGATCATCCAGGAGCAAGTGAGCGAAGCCCTTCCACCTCCGTGTCAGCCGGATCCAGTGGCCGCGCCTCTGATGCATGCTGAAGCCGTTCTCAGGGCGACTCGTCTACCTGGGTTTTCTCCTCCGCCTTCAGCGCCTTGCCCGCCGGTGTTCTCTCCTCCACCTTCGCCTCGCCAGCCGGCGGATCCTATGCTCAGGGCACGGCAGCAGGGTACAAATCCTTAGCGCGCTGCTGACAACCACCCAATATGCTACGCCTGTGGTACCCCGGGACATGTAGAGCGCTTCTGCCGCTGGCGCTTGCCGAGCTTCACGGGCACCTGACCCCCCAGCTACGGAAGCTACGGCTTCCAGCCGCCGTATGCCTCAACAGCCGCCACCGGAAGTCTACGCTGATGATGACACACCAGCTCCGCAGTCACAGCTCTATGGTACTCGTCACTCGCCTTCCCCTCCTCTGCGCTCACTCTCACTCCTGCGTCGTAGGCCCAGTGCCAGTACTAATGAGGTGGAAAACTGATTTCTGTATTTACTTAGCCACGAACTGCGTCATTGTCAGAACATCAAAGTCTCGTTTTTGCCTGCTAACGGTATTGAAGTGCCTGATGAAGGCACCAAATCTCTTGTGCTCGGCGATACAAGTGCTGCTGTATCCATGATTAGTGAAGAACTTTGTCGTGCATCAGCGAAACTGACCATGACGCTTTCGGTAGTGTCGATTAAAACAGCCAATGCACAACAAGTTCAGCCAGTCGCTATGTGCACTGCCAGGGTGCTGATACGATACAGTTTGTATTCAATTGCTTTCTTTGTGCTAACTTGCTGCTCCCACGATGTGATTCTCGGTGGGGATTTTCTGTCGCGCCATCATGTCGTCATTGAATGCGCACGCACTGAGGTAAAGTTCTCCGTCCTGTGCGGCTTGCCATCTCACGAATTTAAAGTTCATGATGTTCGTAGGATTTGTGTAGCTTCAGATACTGACCTCCTTACTGACATTGTTGTATTTGTCACTCTTTCATGCGATTCGTTGGTCAAGTTTACACCCGCTGCTATCTTAAGTCGCTGCCAGCCTATATTGTTCCCTTTTAACCTCCTCACGGTTCACCATGGTGCTGCAGAAATAATAGTTTCTAACCCAATTTCGTACACTTTGGCTTTGCACTGTGGCGATACTATTGGTACCATCCAGACTGTGGACGCTGATGTTATTGTGCATTTCTCTGTTGTAGATGACATGGATACTCCTAATGAACACCACAGACACCCCATGTGCTATCTAACCGAATATAACCGGATGTTTTTGTCGCTCTATTGCCGATCACCTCGAGCCGACACAACGTGAGTGGCTGCAATCTCTTTTAACTGATTTTCACGCCTCTTTTGACATGAACCAAGCGTCATTAGGCCGCACAAGTACCATCTCTCACCACATTGATACGGAAGATCACGCACCATTACTCCAGCGTCCGTACCGCGTGTCATCCACTTAGCGTCGTGTCCTCACCGAGCAAGTTGAAGACATGATTAAAAATAGTGTTATCAAGCCAGCCTGCAATCATTGGTTGTCTCCCGTAGTACTAGTTAAGAAAAAAGATGGCTCGATTCGTTTCTCTGTGGACTATCGTCGCCTCAACAAGATTACGGCACAAGATCGCTACCCTCTGCCGCGCATACATGACGCCCTGGTTTGTCTACACGGTGACGAATTCTTTTCTTCTTTGGACTTGTGATCCGACTACTGGCAAGTCCCGATGGATGAATCCCTCCCCTCGAAGATAGCTTTTACTACGCATGGCGGCCTGTATGAGTTTACTGTAATGCTATTCGGCCTATGCAATGCGCCCGCGACATTCGAAAGGATGGACAGTATTCTGCGAGGCCTCAAATGGAAGACATGTTTGTGTTGTTTAGGCGTGATGGTAGTTTTCTTCCCTGATTTCAACACTCGCCTCTTTCGTCTACGCGAAGTTCCTACTTGCCTTGCCACCGCCGGCCTTCAACTGAGCTTGAAAAATTGGCGCCTCCGAGCCCGCCAGCTGAACATACTTGGCCACGTCGTTTCCAAATACGGCGTCCTTCCCTATCTTCACAAGCCTCGTGCTGTGGCATAATTCCCGCGGGCGACTACAGTAGCTCCGAGGTTTTCTCTGGCTTTGCTCTTATTTTCGTCGTTTTGTGCGCAATTTGGCCTGCATCATTGCACCTCCGACAAAGCTCCTGACAGGCCCTAGTGACCTTCCCGATTGGACTTCAGCATGTGAGCAAGCCATCACCGCTTGGCGCCGTCTACTTACCTCACCGCCTTTTATACGCCACTGCAACCCGAGTGCTCCAACCGAAGTTCTTACGGACGCCAGTGGCGTTGTTCTTGGAGCCGCCCTCGCGCAACGCAAGCCTGGCTTCCCGGAATAAGTGGTTGCATATCTGAGTCGTGCCCTCACGATGACAGAAACCAATTATTCTGCCACAGAAAAAGAGAGTTTGGGTATAGTTTGGGCATTAAGCAAATTTCGCCTTTACATTAATGCCATCCGTTCGACTTTCTGACAGACCACCCCACACTGCGCTCGCTTCCATCACTGTAAGACCCGTCGGGGCGTCCAGGACGTTGGGCTACTCGGCTCCAAGAATTTGATACTCGCGTCATCTATCGCTCCGGGCGTCAACATTCTGACGTAGATGCGCTCTCCCGATCACACATGTAATCTGACGGAACACCACCCTTATACATGGAGTGCCTGGTTGCTACGCTTGCTGTTACTGACATGCAGTCTGAACAGAGAAAAGATCCGTGGATAGCGTCTTTCATTGACATTGTCAACAGTTCTTCAACGGGTACATTCCCTCGTGCCCTTCGTAGCCAAGTCACCCATTTGCTGCTACGGGACGCTATCTCGTACCACCGAAATTATCAGCCAGACAGTCGCAGACGGCTGCTAGTCGTCCCTCGCCATTTTTCTTCCGACATATGCACGTATTTCTACGCTGATCCACATGAAGCTCATGCTAGCATCCTAAAAACGTACGAGCGGATCCACCTGGGGTATTACTGGCGCGGCATGTATATACTTATGTCCGCAAATACATTCGGTCATGTGCAGCCCGTCAGCCACGCAAGACATCTCCTCATACGAGAGGCCCTCTGCAACCTTTACCGTGTCCTGCACGCCTTTTTCACCGGGTTGGCATTGACTTTTATGGGCCTCTTCATTGCACTGCTAACGGAAATCTTTGGATAGTTGTCGCAGTCAACCACGCAACAATATACGCCGAAACTGCTGCTGTTGCTTCGGCCGATGCTCGCGACTTCGCCGCGTTCATCTTACGGCACTTGATCTTACGGCGCGGTGCATCGTGACTCTGCTCAGCGACCGAGGCTTTGTCTTCTTGTCGCAAGATTTAAATGAGGTACTCGCCGCGTGCTGAACTATTCACCGCACCAGTACGGCGTATCATCCACAAGATAACGGTCGAACAGAACGAAGAGGAGCCATCAATACACAGCCCTTTCAATTTATATATATATATATATATATATATATATATATATATATATATATATATATATATATGTGGGGTGGTCTGTCAGAAAGTCGAACGGATGGCATTAATGTAAAGTGCTTAATGCCCCAACTATACCCAATATATATATATATATATATATATATATATATATATATATATATATATATATATATATATATATATATATATATATATATATATATATATATATATATATATATATATATATATATATATATATATATATATATATATATATTTAATCGACACGGGTGCAGCGGTGGCGTAGAGGTAGAACACCCGCCTCCCGTGCAAGAGGTCCGTGGTTCGAATCCCGGTGCCGGCAATTTTCCACCGGATTTAAAAAAAGAAATTCGCGTGTTGATAAAATTGCACAAACAGGCCTGGAGTGTGGCCTGATCCCGGTGACCACCACCGGTAACGCACTCCCTCACCAGAGCAGGATTGGCCACCCTGGTGCAGTACTTGGCCACAACCTCCTATATGAACACAACAATCAAACCCTGGCCCTCAGTCCCCAGCAGCTGCGAAGCAACTGACCACGGCGGCGGTCAGACCTACGACGCTGCAGAGGGTGCTAAGAATCACTGGCTCCGGACAGGCCGCCATTGGAATATAAACCTGGCAACGTTTAACGCTAGCACGGTATCTAGTGAGGCGAGTCTAGCAGTGCTATTGGAGGAATTAGAGGGCAGTAAATGGGATATAATAGGGCTCAGTGAAGTTAGGAGGCCAAAAGAAGCATATACAGTGCTAAAAAGCGGGCACGTCCTGTGCTACCGGAGCTTAGCGGAAAGAAGAGAACTAGGAGTCGGATTCCTGATTAATAAGAATATAGCTGGTAACATACAGAAACTCTATAGCATTAACGAGAGGGTGGCAGGTCTTGTTGTTAAACTTAATAAGAGGTACAAAATGAAGATTGTACAGGTCTACGCCCCTACATCCAGTCATGATGACAAGGAAGTCGAAACCTTCTATGAAGACGTGGAATCGGTGATGGGTAGAGTGAAAACCAAATACACTATACTAATGGGTGACTTTAATGCCAAGGTAGGCAAGAAGCAGGCTGGAGACAAGGCAGTGGGGGAATATGGCATAGGCACTAGGAATAGCAGGGGGGAGTTATTAGTAGAGTTTGCGGAACAGAATAATATCAAGATAATGAATACTTTCTTCCGCAAGCGGGATAGCAGGAAGTGGACGCGGAGGAGCCCGAACGGCGAGACTAGAAATGAAATAGACCTCATGCTCTGCGCTAATCCTTGCATCATACAAGATGTGGACGTGCTCGGCAAGGTGCGCTGCAGTGACCACAGGGTGGTAAGAACTCGAATTAGCCTAGACCTGAGGAGGGAACGGAAGAAACCGGTACATAAGAAGCCGATGAATGAGTTAGCGGTAAGAGGGAAAATAGAGGAATTCCAGATCAAGCTACAGAACAGGTATTCGGCCTTAACTCAGGAAGAGGACCTTAGTGTTGAAGCAATGAACGACAATCATGTGGGCATCATTAAGAAGTGTGCAATGGAAGTCGGTGGTAACTCGGTTAGGCAGGATACCAGTAAACTATCGCAGGAGACGAAAGATCTGATCAAGAAACGCCAATGTATGAAAGACTGTAACCCTACAGCTAGAATAGAACTGGCAGAATTTTCGAAGTTAATCAACAAGCGTAAGACAGCTCACATAAGGAAGTATAATATGGATAGAATTGAACAAGCTCTCAGGAACGGTGGAAGCCTAAAAACAGTGAAGAAGAAACTAGGAATTGGCAAGAATCAGATGTATGCGTCAAGAGACAAAGCCGGCAATATCATTACTAATATGGATGAGATAGTTCAAGTAGCTGAGGAGTTCTATAGAGATTCATACAGTACCAGTGGCACCCACGACGATAATGGAAGAGAAAATAGTCTAGAGGAATTCGAAGTCCAAAAGGTAACGCCGGAAGAAGTAAAGAAAGCCTTGGGAGATATGCAAAGGGGAAAGGCAGCTGGGGAGGATCAGGTAACAGCAGATTTGTTGAAGGATGGTGGGCAGATTGTTCTAGAGAAACTGGCCAGCCTGTATACGCAATGCCTCATGACGTCGAGCGTACCGGAATCTTGGAAGAACGCTAACATAATCCTAATCCATAAGAAAGGGGACCCCAAAGACTTGAAAAATTATAGACCGATCAGCTCACTGTCCGTTGCCTACAAAATCTTTGCTAACGTAATCGCAAATAGAATCAGGAACACCTTAGACTTCTGTCAAGCAAAGGACCAGGGAGGATTCCGTAAAGGCTACTCAACAATAGATCATATTCACACTATCAATCAGGTGATAGAGAAATGTGCGGAATATAACCGACCCTTATATATAGCTTTCATTGATTACGAGAAAGCGTTTGATTCTGTCGAAACCTCAGCAGTCATGGGGGCATTACGGAATCAGGGTGTAGACGAGCCGTATGTAAAAATAGTGAAAGATATCTATAGCGGCTCCACAGCCACCGTAGTCCTGCCTAAAGAAAGCAACAAAATCCCAATAAAGAAAGGCGTCAGGCAGGGAGATACGATCTCTCCAATGCTATTCACAGCGTGTTTATAGGAGGTATTCAGAGACCTGGATTGGGAAGAATTGGGGATAAAAATTAATGGAGAATACCTTAGTAACTTGCGATTTGCCGATGATATTGCCTTGCTTAGTAACTCAGGGGACCAATTGCAATGCATGCTCACTGACCTGGAGAGGCAAAGCAGAAGAGTGGGTCTAAAAATTAATCTGCAGAAAACTAAAGTAATGTTTAACAGTCTCGGAAGAGAACAGCAATTTACAATAGGCAGCGAGCCACTGGAAGTCGTAAGGGAATACATCTACTTAGGGCAGGTAGTGACGGCGGATCCGGATCATGAGACGGAAATTATCAGAAGAATAAGAATGGGCTAGGGTGCGTTTGGCAGGCTTTCTCAGATCATGAACAGCAGGTTGCCATTATCCCTCAAGAGAAAAGTGTATAATAGCTGTGTCTTACCAGTACTCACCTACGGGGCAGAAACCTGGAGGCTTACGAAAAGGGCTCTACTCAAATTGAGGACGACGCAACGAGCTATGGAAAGAAGAATGATAGGTGTAACGTTAAGGGATAAGAAAAGAGCAGATTGGGTGAGGGAACAAACGCGAGTTAATGACATCTTAGTTGAAATCAAGACAAAGAAATGGGCATGGGCAGGACATGTAATGAGGAGGGAAGATAACGGATGGTCATTAAGGGTTACGGACTGGATCCCAAGGGAAGGGAAGCGTAGCTGGGGGCGGCAGAAAGTTAGGTGGGCGGATGAGATTAGGAAGTTTGCAGGGACGGCATGGCCGCAATTATTACATGACCGGGGTTGTTGGAGAAGTATGGGAGAGGCCTTTGCCCTGCAGTGGGCGTAACCAGGCTGATGATGATGATGATGATGATAAGAATAATCGACACTCCGCCATCGGAGCCAGCAGTCAAAGAACTGGTAGACAAAGGGATTCGGGAGCGCGAGCGCGGTGGTGCAGGGCTCGGCTGGGCGCTCTTGGGTGCTGGCGGCCAAGATTGGCGGCTGCTGGCGCGGACTGTGGGACTGCACCATTCCTACATGTACGTCCGTAACGTGGGCCCCGACTCCGTACCGGGAGAGACCATACTCGTGGGATATGTGGGATTGGCGACGCCCGTTCCACGGCCAGTAGCGACGCATGCCTGGCCTGGTGCGTGACCATCTCCGCTGTGCGGGCAACAGCTCTGACGTTCGCTGAGAAGCATTCCGCCGGCTTCTCCGCTGACACCATCATCGCGCCTGGCAGTGGACACGATGGCGGCGTGGTTTCCTAAGCGGTGCTGAAACTCCCAGCGTCACCGTTAGAGAAGGTTTTAGCCGGCGCGGTTACTGCATCAACGCGACAAGTTGTCGAAGCACAGAGACCACGCTTGGCTCCAAACCCAGCAGCGTGGCGACGTCGAGCTACTCGCAGACGTCGGAAATTGACGATGACCGGGCCGTTGGTGGTATAGGAGCCGCCAAGACACGCAAAGGCAAGCTGTCGAAGAAAACCGCTCGGATGAACCACTCGTCAGGTAGGGATGCCAAGAACAAGAGCGGCGCATGGTCCTCGCCCAAGCCCGAGGAGGGCAAAGCCTCTCACTCAGGCGGCGGTGACGAGGATTCCGAAGAGGAGTTCAACGACGGCTATGACTAGTACCTCATGGGCCTTTCATGTGAGTTGCCAACAGTAGTGGAAGCACCACCGTCCGAGCGACCATCATCATTATCTGCTATTTTTCTCCTCCTGTTAATTGCTTGGTGCGGTGCCGTGTAGTCTGCCGTGGCACAACAATATTGAACGGGCAGCTGCTGCTTCTTCCGGCGACCTGCTGCGTGTACTCATCAGAACGTGGTAAAGGAGGAAGACCGGACCAGTGGGGCCCTATAACGTAAAACTATTCCAAACTTTTCTATTCCAATTCTGTAATCAGCACTCTGCGATTGGCCAAAAACTTTTCACCTGCCCGTCACGCGACGTCACGAAAACCGCAATAGCTCCGCATTTGATATGACGTGTAAGCACTGATTATGCATGATTTGACCGAAAAACGAAAAATAGTTATCGCTGATTCGACGCCATTTCCCCATTGCCCCCTGGTTATTCGTCAAATTTTTCGGGCTGCACCCACTTCACCTGCCTGTCACGCGACGTCACAAAACCGCAAAACCTCACTGCGTCAAAGTGACATGTACACATTAACGATACATTAATATGCTGAACAAAACTGAATTTTCTTCTGAATAACCGCAGGCTGCCCCGTTCCTAAAGGAATAAAAGATGGCAGCCGCCGATCGCTCAGGCGCTGGCTACTCGCACCTGCCGGAGAGCACGCGTTTACTGGCATATAATAAAACTTCTTGCGTGGCCGTGTAACATTTTCGAGCACTTTGGACAAGTTTACGACCTCATTCTGCCAACTACTCTTTGATGATGATCCGTTCTAGCGTCATTCTTAGGCTTCGGTTGCATGCCGTCGCGATTTTTCACCAGCCACTGCAAGGAAAGTAAGCGAAAACGGACAAATGGAAGACGCCGGCGCCACCTTCTTCATTCGGTTATCGACTTCGCTGCAGTGGCTCGGCCCAATCGAATCCCTCTCCACTTGAGCGTGCTCGCGCCTCTTATCAGCCAATTAGATAATACAAGCCGCTCAGTGTAGGCAATGTTAATCTCTTTTTCAAGCAAACAAAAGTCACCTCCTATGAAGCAGGAGAGCATTTAATTGGTCAGTTGAGACAACCCTGGGGGTGACCGCTCGGTGCTTGCGTCGGTTACGCAAATTGACGTCAGGAGATTGGAATAAAAACATATTGGAATAGTTTTACATTATAGGGGCCCCATGTGTGTTTCCGGAAATTGTTTAGGGTCATCTGGTTCCTGTATATTCTGGACAACTTCGCATCTTCGCGAAGCATAAGTGCGGGAAGTCAGCCAGGTTTAGGGGCTGCGGGTTTCTGCAAGACCTTGGTGACTGGGACGCTGCCTTCTCCACCGACCCTCGTTCGGTACGGCAGTCTGCAGGTTTGCCCGCCGCCGGGGGTGTGGTGCCGTCGGTGCAAGGCGCAGTGGGCCAGTGCCATCGTCGCCTTCGCAGAGGGAGGGACAGTATGGAAACTCCGGCATCGGAGCCAGCAGTCAAAGTGGTGAGCAAATGGACACGTGAGCGTGAGCGGTGGTTCGGGGCTTGGCTGGGTGCTGTGGCATGCGGCCGGCCAGGACTGGGGCCTGCTGGCGTCGACTGAGGGACCGCGCCGCTCCCACAACATACAAAGGAGTGAAGAAGGGAAACCGAAGAGCTCGATTTTTGTTAACCATGATGACATATGCCAAGAGAAATGAATCCTAGGAACCCATCGGTGAAATTAGCTGTCGTTGAAATTGAAAAGGAAAAAATAACAAAGCGCAGGGAAATGAAATTTGATGAAAAGTTAAGTTGCCCCGGGAGAGATCCAAACTCACAAGCTCCGTATAATGCGTGACTTTGACTACCACTTGTGCTACCGCAACTGCTACCAATCGATCGACTAACTTGGGTATTAATGTGAATTTGATAGAGCCCAGGGAGTGTTAGACAGATCTAATCAGAGCCATGGCGGGCGGATGTGCAGCATCCTTGTGTCCAGCCCCGTGGCGTCACGTAACACGTGGACATAGGAAAGAAGGCTCGTGGCAAAAAACCACCGTATGCTACCTAGTGACATCAAAGTTGCCAGACTCGAGACCCTCGCTCTGAATGAACGAGAGAAGAAGTGAAACTGAGGGGCTCAATTTTGGCTAATTATGATCATATAAGGCAAGGAGACAACGAAGCCAAAGTACGTATCGGGGGTTGGTTGAAATTGAAATGTAGAACAATGTAAAGGAAAGAGAAATAAAAGTTCAGCGGATTATAATTATTATATTGTTACGTAGGAAGACGCAGACGAAAAGCTATGTACAAGCATATTTACAAGAAAATACGCTGCGCTTGGCCAAGAGGCAACAGCCCGCGCTAGCTTCTCGTCGTCGTCGTCGTCGTCTTCGCACTGCTCGCCTTTTCGTGATCGCACATATTGTTCCGTAGCACTACCCCCGGCTGCAAAAGCGCCGTCGCGGAGCCACTAAAGATCAGACTCGGATGCAGTGTAGTAGGCCTTGAGCCTACTGACATGCACGACATCACTTGATGCCAGAAGAGAGGACGAGGTTGAACCCACAGGAGCAATTTCGTAAGTCACAGGCGTCACCTGGCGCAGCACGCGGTAGGGCCCTGTGTATCGCGAAAGGAGCTTTTCGGAAAGTCCGACGTGACGGGAGGGCGACCACAGGAGCACGAGCGCACCAGGCGAAACTGTACGTCACGATGGCGGGCGTTGTAATGACACTGCTGAGTGGTTTGCGAGGCCATCAGTCGAGCACGAGCAAGCTGGCATGCATGGTCGGTGAGGGCGATGGCGTCGCGCGCATACTGGCTTGTTGAGATGGCAGCAGGAGGAAGTGCCGTGTCAAGGGGCAAGGTAGGTTCGCGACCGTACAGTAGATAAAATGGAGAAAATCCGGCGGTGTCGTGCCGGGAAGAATTGTACGCAAATGTTACGTAAGGAAGGGCAATGTCCCAGTCGTGGTGGTCTTTGGAAACGTACTTGGACAGCATATCGGTAAGAGTACGGTTTAACCGCTCTGTCAGGCCATTGGTTTGAGGATGGTATGAGGTAGTCAGTTTGTGTTGAATGGAGCAGGAACGCACAATGTCAGCGATAACTTTCGAGAGGAAGTTTCGACCACGGTCAGTAAGCAGCTGTCGCGGGGCGCCATGAAGCAAGATAATGTCACGCAAGAGAAAGTCCGCGACGTCAGTGGCGCAACTGGTAGGGAGAGCCCGAGTTATAGCGTATCGGGTGGCGTAATCAGTCGCGACGGCTACCCATTTGTTCCCAGAGGATGACGTGGGAAAGGGACCGAGCAGGTCTAATCCAACACGAAAGAACGGTTCTACAGGGACGGTGATCGGCTGGAGATGACCGGCAGGTAGCACCTGAGGTGTTTTCCGACGCTGGTAGGGATCACAGGCAGCAACATAGCGTCGAACGGAGCGAGCGAGACCAGGCCACTAGAAGCGGCGGCGGACGCGGTCGTACGTGCGGGTTACCCCAAGATGTCCTGCAGTGGGTGCGTCATGCACCTCAAAGAGCACAGTCTGTCGTAGCTGTTTTGGCACGACAAGAAGACGATGAGACCCGTCAGGGAGGAAGTTCCTTCGATACAGAATACCGCCCTGGAGGACATATCGGCGAACGGATGCATCGGTAGGTGTTGAGCGCAGACGCTCGATGAGTGCTCGCAGCGATAGGTCTCGGTACTGCCCATCGGCGATGTTAGCGAAGGCAGACACAGAGAAAATGCCGTTGGCGCTACTACTGTCGGCGTCATCAGGCTCGTCGACCGGGTAGCGAGACAGGCAGTCTGCGTCCTTGTGTAGACGGCCAGATTTATAGGTGACAGTATACGAATATTCTTGGAGGCGTAAGGCCCAGCGACCAAGTCTTCCTGTAGGATCTTTCAGTGAGCATAACCAGCAAAGCCCGTGATGGTCTGTGACAACGGAAGAGGGTCGGCCATATAAGTATGGGCGGAATTTCGCAACCGCCCAAACTAGGGCCAGACACTCACGCTCAGTGATGGAATAGTTGCGCACCGCGGGTGAGAGGAGCCTGCTGGCGTAAGCGATAACACGGTCGTGGCCATGCTGGCGTTGTGCCGGTACTGCGCCAATTCCGTGACCGCTGGCATCATTACGGACTTCGGTAGGCGCAGAAGGATCGAAATGGGCCAGAACAGGAGGCGTTCTGAGAATGTCGATTAGATGTGAGAATGCAGAAGCCTCGTTATCGCCCCACTGGAAAAGGGCGTCTTTTCTCAAAAGCCCGGTTACTGGTCGTGCTATGGCGGCGAAATTTCTCACGAAACGGCGGAAGTACGAACAAAGGCCGATGAAGCTGCGCACATCCTTGACACACTTCGGAACAGGGAAGTGCGCAACAGCATGGATCTTGCCTGGGTCCGGTTGCACTCCGTTCGCGTCAACGAGATGTCCAAGGACGGTAATCTGGTGACGCTCGAATTGACACTTCGATGCCTTGAGTTGAAGACCGGCTCGACGAAAATCGTTCAGGACTGCTGAGAGGCGCTCGAGGTGCGTAGCGAACGTTGGGGAGAATATGATAACGTCATCCAAGTAGCACAGGCACGTGGACCATTTGAAACCGTGAAGAAGGGAGTCCATCATGCGTTCAAAAGTGGCAGGGGCGTTACATAGACCGAACGGCATCACTTTGAATTGATAAAGACCTCCGGGTGTTACAAAAGCAGTCTTCTCGCGGTCGAGATCGTCCACGGCAATCTGCCAGTAGCCGGAGCGAAGGTCAATAGAGGAGAAATAGCGAGCACCGTGGAGGCAGTCAAGGGCGTCATCAATCCGAGGTAGGGGATACACGTCCTTTTTGGTAACCCTGTTAAGGTGCCGATAGTCCACGCAAAAGCGCCATGAGCCATCCTTCTTTTTGACCAGTACAACAGGTGACGCCCATGGACTATATGATGGTTCAGTAATGTTCTTGGCAAGCATTTTGCGAACTTCTGCGTGAATAACTTGACGCTCAGCTGGTGACACTTGATACGGGCGGCGATAAATAGGAGGGGCATCGCCGGTATTAATGCGATGTTTGACAGCTGTAGTTTGGGCCAAAGGACGATCGTTAAAGTCAAAAATATCATGGTAGGAAAACAGAACGCGGTAGAGTTCACGAGCGTGCTCGGATGGCAAGTCGGGCGCAATCATTTTCTGTAAGTCAGCGATGGTACAATTTGCCCATTGCGGTGGTAGAGGAGGATCGGATGAAGTGTCGTCAACTGCAGTGGATGCTACTGAGTGATCCGCGAATGAGCAAAGCTGGGCCAGAGACATCCCGCGTGCCAGCACTTGTGTCGTCAAGCCAAAGTTGACCACTGGCAGGCAGACGCAATTCGCCGTAATAGATAAAACTGTATGAGGTACTGTGACCCCGTGTGTAAGGAGGACGTCTTGCATAGGAGCCGCGATGTAGTGACCGTTGGGGACTGATGGGGAAGACACTAGGTCAACGTAGGTCAGTGCCGAAGGTGGCAAGCGAACGAAGTCGACGGAACTGAGGTGACTGGGGTGTGGTTCAGCAGGATCCAGAACAGGCACGTCAAGGCGGAGAGTCCTGGCGGAACAATCGATGAGAGCAGAATGTGCGGAGAGGAAGTCTAAGCCGAGGATGATGTCATGGGGACAGTGGGCGATGACTGTGAATAGCACGATTGTTGAGCGATCGGCGAAGGAGACGCGGGTGGTACACATACCAATTACGGGGGCTGTTCCGCCATCGGCGACACGGACAACAGGCGTCGTGGCGGCCGTGATAATTTTCTTGAGCGGGTTACGAAGGTGAGCGCTCATTATGGACAAATGCGCCCCAGTGTCTATGAGTGCAGACACAGAAACACCGTCGACTTGCACGTCAAGAAGGTTCAGATGAGTGGGCAACGTCAGTAGAGGATTTGGCGGCGTAGGGAGCAATGCAGCGTCACCTCGAGGCGCTGCATCGTCTAGTTTTCCGGCTGGGAGCGGCGTCCGAAGGTAGTCGGCGAATAGGAGCGACGGGGCTGGGGAGAGCGAGATTGTCGTCGTTGGGGCGAAGGCGAACGAGAATAGGAGCGGTTCGGTGCAGGAGAATCAGCGGCGGCGTTATCGGAGCGTGCGGCATAGGGACGAGAAGGGCCACCTGGGGGGCGAGAGTACGCGGTATAAGTAGACCGGGTCGGGGAACTCCAGCGACTGCGACAGTGCCGAGAAATGTGCCCGATTCGATGGCAGTGGAAACAAATGGGCTTGTCGTCAGCAGTGCGCTATCCAGATGGGTTGCGGAAACGTGGTGGGTAAGAAGGTGCGGGACGGGGCGGAATCGACGGAGCCGGACGGGTATCAGGACGATGGGCCGAGCAGATGGTGTGAAGACCCATGTTTTCGAACTCTTGGCGCACAACTGCCTGGGTCAGTGAGACCGTGACTGCAGATGTGTTGGTGGGACTGGAGTCGAAGGCAGCCGGATAGGCGGCCTCGATCTCACGCCGGACGATCCTGGTAACATCGGCAGTGTTGTTGGGACGAGGAGTGTCGGTACAGGAAGATGTCGCTGGGGTGTTGGGCAGACGGGCAAACTGCTGGTCAATACGTCGGCTTTTAGCGAGTTCCAGGCGGCGGCACTCTTTTATAACAGCATCCACCATCGCTACGTTGTTGCAAACGAGCAAGTTGAAGGCGTCATCGGCAATGCCTTTGAGGATGTGGGCAACCTTGTCTGACTCAGTCATGTGGGTGTCAACTTTGCGGCACAGAGCCAAGACGTCCTGAATGTACGTGACATAGGGCTCTGTTGACGTGTGCACACGGCCGGAAAGCGCCTCCTGCGCGGCAAGTTGGTGACTGTAGGGGTTGCCCAACAAGTCCCGAAGCTGTGTCTTAAGTGAATCCCAACTGGTGAGCTCGTCTTCGTGCGTGCGACACCAAACTCTAGGTGTGCCACCGAGGTAAAAGGCTACGTTGGCGAGCATAGTAGTAGGGTCCCACCGGTTATTGCGGCTGACGTGTTCATACAGGCTGATCCAGTCATCGACGTCTTCCCCACCTTTGCCCGAGAATACGCCAGGATCACGGGGAGCGGGGAGAGTAATGTAGGTCGTCGAAGTGGCAGCAGGTGTCGGAGCCGGGGGAGTCCGGTTGTCGTCGCCGGGAGCCATGAAGGAAAGCTCGACGTACCGTCCATTGCGAAGCTCCGTGACGAGGTACAGGGAACGTCCACCTCCACCAGATATGTTACGTAGGAAGACGCAGACGAAAAGCTATGTACAAGTATATTTACAAGAAAATACGCTGCGCTTGGCCAAGAGGCAACAGCCCGCGCTAGCTTCTCATCGTCGTCGTCGTCTTCGCACTGCTCGCCGTTTCGTGATCGCACATATTGTTCCGTAGCAATATATATATATATATATATATAGGGATAGATACATGACTAGAGAACAAGATATTTTGTGGGAAATAGCTACAGAAACAGCGCGACACAGGACGAGCGAGCAAAGAGCACAGGTCATCGCCCTGTCCTGTGCTCTTTAGTCGCTCGTCCTGGGTCGCGCTCTATCTGTTTTTATTCTAAAGATGAGCCAACCAGCCCCTTTGAACACACAGCTCATTTGCCTCGCCCCCCGAGAAAAAGGAAATCTTGGTTGCGTCTCTGAAATAGATGGTCATTGTGGGCCCGAAATTTGAAAAGAGCTGGCAAGTTACTGCAACTTTTTTAAAGCGGGATGTTCGCGTGCCGTGCAAAGTTATCTTTTTGTATTCGGACAAGAGACGCTGAGGTGTAGTGAAGCACATGTTTTTTACGTTCTAGGAACCCATTGGCTGATAACACGGAGGTATTTCAATTGACGAAAGATATTTATACGACTTTCACCCCTAGGATAATTCGCTTATATGTATTGCGATTCTTTCTTATCTGCGCAGACGTGATTATTGTACTTCAATATGCGCATCGGATGTCTTGTGGTCGGTTTCTAGAGCTGCTAATCGCATAACTCAAGCCAACCTTTGTCATTATAGGTTCTCACCTAAAAAAAAAAACGAAGAGCGGCGTATGCGTAAGGTCTCCTATAGCACCATTGTTAAAAAAATCTAGAACCAGCTCTCAAATTTTCTGAGGAAGCAGATTCAGTGCATACTTTCAGCTGCTGTCAACAGCTAAGAAAAATTTTGCAGTCGTGTAGTGACCGCGCAGTCACCTTTTCGCAGATGCACTCTTTCCAAACAGAGGCCTGCTTCTCACCTGTTGCTAAGTTGCCGGTGACTGCCGTATATTTAGCCACTGAGAAAGTTCTCATAACGGCTGCTATTGGCCAGTAACTGATATGAATCAAGAACGATGTTTGCATTTAGTGCACGTGTACCTACCGTTACTGTGTATAATGATTGACGCAGCGAAGTACACAGGCTGGAGTAAGCGGACATATGCGTTTCCAAATTTGATAATTGTGGATCACTGGAAGAAGCTCATTATTTTCTTTTCAGACCCGACCACGCCAACCCCGCGTGGGAAAAAAAGGCTATGGTCACACTGCTTGTCAGTGTCAGTGTCGTTGCCATGGGACCTTGATGATATCGACTAGTTTGGAACACTCAACTAGCCTCAAACCACCGTGATAGGTAAGCCGAAACCACAAGTACGCTACGCATGACGCGCTTCTGTGAGCAATGGCGGTTTGCATCGACAAAGGATGCGCGCTTCCGGCCAACGTTGCTCTCGGTCACTCCTGTCGAGACACCGTGGCGGGCCATGGCTTCACTTTAAGGAATGCGCTTCAAAATGCGCAATCTTCATTTGCCTAATATTCCTACAATACAAAGCCGACCTCGTGGGTAGCACGGGCAGACTGGAGCACAGAAGCACGAGCCCGCGCCCCGTGCTGCGCTCATCCCAAATGCAATACAGTTGAGCATAGTTGCGTAGCGACCTCCAGAAGGTGCCGCCAGAAGCACTTTGGCGATATAAATAAGTCGAGAACCGCTTTGCTCCGATTTTTTTGTATGTACACGACATGGCTCCGAGGCGCCGCGACGGGCGCCCGCCCGAGGGCCCACATTAAGACATACAGGCCGTCTCCTTGCCGAGTTGAGGATCTTCGTGGCGCGTCGCATCGTGGTCGAAACTCGTTGCCGTTAGGAATCCCTTCAACGCGAGTCCGCAATGCGCGAAGCCATCGCTGAGCCGATGTGCGTTCTGCGGACGTACTGGAACTCGTGAGCGAAGACAACGTTTCCCTCAATCGTGGAAAATTTCGATGGTTGCCCTAGTGATATGTGCGAAGGGAAGTGTGCTACTCATGCCACTTGATACGATAGAATGCCACCGTGTGCTGCCATCTAATATACAGTTGCAGAGCAAAGTGATGACCAACGTTAATGCCTGGCCATTCATGCGAACTGTCCCAGCCGGGTACAAGACCGATTATCGCTTTATTCAAAAAATTGAAATAATTAATGAGGGGAACAGCGTTCTAACGCCATATTTTTATGGACATAAAAAAGCATTCGAGGGTAACCTAAATTTTCAGAAACGGCGCCAAACCAGGCGGTAGAAATAAATTACCTAAAAAATCGAATTTTCTGTAATTGTTACCAAACTTGCTATATCATAACTGATACACATGGTTTTTACGAGAAAATAGTTTAAGCACAATTCTCTTTTTTTTTTTTCTGTAACTTACTCCTGAAAATGGCAAAGATGGCGCGTTTTATATAATCTGCACTCAAAAAAAATTCGGTGGATACAAATGCCCAAAAATACTTTCATTGAAGTGTCCTCAATTTATATTATCTGTCAAAATTTTATTCGCGCGCGAATATTACGCGGCGGCCTCCCAAATACAAGCTTAAACGAAAAAAAATAGATTTCTGACCGATAATTGCGCGTCTGTTCAGTGCTGTAGCGATCCTAGTAAAAATATGAATAATAATGGCCGTCATACAAAGGGAAATCGACTGTTCTACAAAAATTTCTTAAAATGCACTTCTGGTTTTAGAAAAGTAAGAAAAACATTTTGAAGCTGGTACCAACACTGGAAATTTTTGTTCCTTGCTGGGCTCCACTGTACAACTTTATATTGCTAGACAGAACGAGGCTGACACATATGGTACTAAAATGTCAGACATGAATTCGCTGGGCCCGAACTATATGCCAGAAACGCGGTTGTGTAATATGATAACGTGGTTTGTCTTCTGTGTTACCCGCTCCACAAAAAAGTTTCACAAGGGAGGTCGTTTAGAAAATATATTTGTAATTTCAATAAACGTAGGGGGAGAGGGGATCAGAAGGTAACTTCTTCAGCATTGTTTTTGTCACAGAGGGTCACCTTCACAAAGTACCGGAGCTAGTGCTTGGATCAAATAATTCGAGCCTAAAATAGATTCGAGAACATAGGTATAATATACAATGAATTGTTATCGAGCGCCTTGGGGTGCTTTGTGAAGATTGTGGTTGTCGGGTTCTCCTTGTGCAAGCGCATGTATTTGCGAAAGGAAGAGATACAAGCTCAAAAGAATTCATAGAAGCACAATGGGTTATAAGTGGGCTTTATAATGGGCTATATGTGTTATGGAATTCGTTCACTAGAAATGAGCCTGATTTCCAATAGCGGAATATCTGACATGCTTGGAGGAATGCTTCCCACATATTGATTTTCTGTGGCTCTTCGCTTTTCATCTCTTCAGCTGCGTTCATGGTTGAAAGTGCATTTTCAGCAGTTCTCAGACAAAATAAAAGGGTTCAGTTACTATTTCAGTCATTTGTATCTCCGTTCCGTTCTTCGTGTCTAATGCTCAGGGAAACATCGACAACGCTGCACCAACTATAGCCTAAAGGCCAACCTTTGTGATCTTCCAACAGGCGAGGGTGTGACGAAAAAGCGGAAAAGAACATCCAATGGCCCGTATCTTACATTTCTGGTAAATTAGACTTGCGTTATAGCTGATGTAGCGTCCTACAATTCCTGTCTGTCTTTTCAGGAATTGTAGCTGCCGATCCAGAATCTCACTTCACGCATCGTGCTATATTGTTTGTTGACGCACGTTATAATGTTTCAATTATAAGGCATTGTCTTGCATCACAACGAGAAACCGCCGCTGTCTTCCCAAGACAACCCTCACTTCATTTATCTTTCTTCCCGGCCTTGACCTCTCAAATTACATAGCGCCAAATTGTGGCCATCAGCATGCGGTAGCCGTGCAAGACGAAAAATGCAAGACTTTGTTTTCCGGACAGCTGACTGTGCCAAACAATCACCTGTTATGTTTCACCGTCGGACAGTGACGCACCTAAATAATGGTACATACACTGTTTAGGTTGATTGTTAGGTAGAAGAGAAAGCCTGGCGAGCACATAGTCGATAGCGGAACTTTCAGTTGAGTAGCGCAACCGTTAGATTCGTCAGAGCATAGCTAACGTGACTAACATAATCTTACCATCAGATAACTCCCTCGCATTGCTCTTTCGTGGTGTGTTTCGAACTGCTGCGTGAATACGTTACACCATCGTTTTCTTAAAATGTGTTCCTTCTGCCACAAGAAGATCGCCGATCTCAACTTTCATGAACAATCCGGTTCAAGTTATTTTTGATTCTGTGAGAGAAGCTTGTAGAAGTCTGGAATATTTTTTAGTGAGGCACCGGGATATTTTTTTTTTTTTATAAATGCAACTTCGCATCGGCCTTCCATCCCTGCAGACATATTGCCAATGTAATTTTCGCTTGTACAGCGATCTTGCGTTTTTCCCACGGTTTAGCTTTGCAGTAGAGTAAATATTAGGAAATATTTCTTTTTAATGTAGGCGCCAAGGAATATTTATATCCAGTGGATAGATGGAATTTGGCATAAGAAAGGTTAAATAACTGGGCTTTTAGCGGGAAGGGCAGCCTGATAATATGTTTCAGCAAAGTAAACGACAACACGAAATATGACACGGACACCACATGAAGCCTAATTGCAGCGGTTTATGATTCGTATGCTGTGAATGTGTACGCTATTTGTCATATTCATTTTTTGATTAATTTCATCGGTTCGTATCCTTTCATTGGTTGTAGACATACTACAGGTTTGCTGGGAAAAAATCACGGGGTTTACCGAGTTAGATTGAGGGTTTATGAAAGATAATGTATAGGTAGTTAAGCAAACGGTAAAGGCACTTATGTTTCCTTGCGATCTGCCACACAGAAAGGGTACCGTTAAATCTGGAAGCTTTTGTGCAACTATTCACTTACTATGTGCGTATATACACTGCATACGCACACTTGCAGGTAAACAATATTGTAAAGGTCGTTACAGAAGGCGCCGTGTAATAAGTGACTCGTGCATAAATCAGGATTCGAATCGCTAAAATGATAGCTGGTTCAATAATGTAGCATATGTTATGTGCTGCTATTCAAACAATTGCTGGCTGTAAAAGAGACAGAATGAAAGACGCAGTGCGGCAATTAACTATTTTATAGCAGGCTGCACAATATTAAAGTGCGTTAAAAAAATGTTATTGTCGTAGCAGAGATCCACAAATTGATCTCTGTGTAAAAGCTTCCTGCTTTTATCGCGGAATACCGTTCACACGTACCTCGGATCGGTGTTCCGCGAAGAGGGAAATGCAGGCCTGGAACATACCAGCAGCTTTCTGCCATGAAGTCTGACCTGTGGTAGGAACCCGGGCAGCGTACGCGGCTCCTATTATGATGCTTGTCATAGTATGATTAACCTGAGAAAGTTGACCAAAAGAAAACCGGAGCAATTTTACACATCATAAAATTTACATCCAAAGTTTCCAAGTCACTGTAGACCTGGCCGTATATATGCCGTAGTGCGTAAAAGGCATAGTACTCTAATCATAGGTTTATTCAGGCCCAGAATTGGTAAAAAGGAATTTATGCTCGCGCTCTTTAGCAATACATCGCACACCACATCATAAAAGTTGCAGGGAAACACCGCTTACAATTATGCTCTTGCAAAAATATCTGCGGCGAGGCGCGCGCTGTGACGTCGCGTGCCTACTCGGAGCACCGCCACGACGAAATCGCGAGTTCGCGGCCAGTAAAGCTTTCGCTTTAATATTGGCGGCGAGGCGCGCGCTGTGATGTCATGTGCCTACTCGGAGCACCGCCACGGCGAAATCGCGAGTTCGCGGCCAGTAAAGCTATCGCTTTAATATGGGCGACGCGGCGCACGCTGTGACGTCGTGTGCCTACTCGGAGCACCGCAACGGCGAAATCGCGAGTTCGCGGCCAGTAAAGCTTTCGCTTTAATATCGGCGGCGAGGCGCGCGCTGTGACGTCGTGTGCCTACTCGGAGCACCGCCACGGCGAAATCGCGAGTTCGCGGCCAGTAAAGCTATCGCTTTAATATGGGCGACGCGGCGCACGCTGTGACGTCGTGTGCCTACTCGGAGCACCACCACGGCGAAATCGCGAGTTCGCGGCCAGTAAAGCTTTCGCTTTAATATGGGCGGCGAGGCGCGCGCTGTGACGTCGTGTGCCTACTCGGAGCACCGCCACGGCGAAATCGCGAGTTCGCGGCCAGTAAAGCTTTCGCTTTAATATGGGCGGCGTGGCGCGCGCTGTGACGTCGTGTGCCTACTCGGAGCACCACCACGGCGAAATCGCGAGTTCGCGGCCAGTAAAGCTTTCGCTTTAATATCGGCGGCGAGGCGCGCGCTGTGACGTCGTGTGCCTACTCGGAGCACCGCCACGCCGAAATCGCGAGTTCGCGGCCAGTAAAGCTTTCGCTTTTATATGGGCGGCGAGGCGCACGCTGTGACGTCGTGTGCCTACTCGGAGCACCGCCACGGCGAAATCGCGAGTTCGCGGCCAGTAAATCTTTCGCTTTAATATCGGCGGCGAGGCGCGCGCTGTGACGTCGTGTGCCTACTCGGAGCACCGCCACGCCGAAATCGCGAGTTCGCGGCCAGTAAAGCTTTCGCTTTAATATCGGCGGCGAGGCGCGCGCTGTGACGTCGTGTGCCTACTCGGAGCACCGCCACGGCGAAATCGCGAGTTCACGGCCAGTACAGCTTTCGCTTTAATACCAGCGGCGAGGCGCGCGCTGTGACGTCGTGTGCCTACTCGGAGCACCACCACGGCGAAATCGCGAGTTCGCTGCCAGTAAAGCTTTCGCTTTAATATGGGCGGCGAGGCGCACGCTGTGACGTCGTGTGCCTACTCGGAGCACCACCACGCCGAAATCGCGAGTTCGCGGCCAGTAAAGCTTTCGTTTTAATATCGGCGGGGAGGCGCGCGCTGTGACGTCGTGCGCCTACTCGGAGCACCGCCACGGCGAAATCGCGAGTTCGGGGCCAGTAAAGCTTTCGCTTTAATATGGGCGGCGAGGCGCACGCTGTGACGTCGTGTGCCTACTCGGAGCACCGCCACGGCGAAATCGCGAGTTCGCGGCCAGTAAAGCTTTCGCTTTAAAAGTAGCCTGAGAGAAGTTGACAGCTGCCGCACAGGTAATCAGAAGCTTCCTCTGCCTAGGCCTGGTAGCAACGTTTAGGAAAAGAAACATACATATACATCTGCCCGTCAGTATTTATGACTGTCACATTAATAAATAATTTCATCAATTGACATTAGTCGTTTGTTGCCACGTTCATTCTACAAGAGGTGTCAACAGGCGACATAGAATGAGCAGCAGTCACGTTGGTGTCGACCGTTATTTACCTGGAGAGCGATATGCTCAAAACTCATGGTAAAAGGCGCTAGATTCAGGTAGTATTTTCTCGCAGTATTTGTAGCACGAGTAAGAAGGACAACCTACAAAGTAGCGATACGCAAAGCGCACATACTGCAGGATCAAACTTTAGCGACTGTTTGTTTGGAAAACCCGCCATGTGGCAACCTCACAAGCGATTTAATCACCTAAAGGTTCCGGCTAGTTGGTTGTGCATGATTCCAGATATAGTGATATCCACCGCAACTAACTTGGTGGCCCTTCCACAGTTTATAGTGAGTGCAACCAGGTAATTTAACTGTGTCTCCGATAGGTCTGTCGTCCTTGCCTGCAGTCTGTTTAAAGTTTTCAGTGAAGTGACAGGTGTAGGGCGATCCCAAGTGTATACAACTTCATAGAAATACGGGCGCTTGAAGTCGTTTGAGCGATAAAAAAATATCGCTGTAGGGAAAAATTTTCGAAAAGAAAATGTATTTTTCACGGGGAGGACATGTTGTCTCATCCAAACACTGGCTTGAGCAGCATGCTTTTTCCTCCCCCTCTCTTTGTATTAAATCAAATGTACAGAGACCTTCCTACGCAATCAGCCTCAGCATCTGCGTCTGATGCATCACCTGTACAGGGACAATTGCGCAGAACAATCAATTGGCTATAAAGCTCCTCACAGAGCAACGGTACATGTAGCCTATCGTGGCATACCTTAGCGAAGGCGTCGGTGCCCGGCCCCTTGAATGTACCGCATACAAAACGGTAGAAGTCTTCGCACGGGTCTGCTTCCGCGTCCAGCTTCTGCCGCAGCCACTGCGCCAGGAAGTGACACTCGTCGGTCGTGCATACGTTGTCGCTCGCACCAACAGATGGCGAAACAGTTGTCGGGAGTGCCGTTTCAGCTGAAACAGTTGTCGGGAGTGCCGTGTCAGCTGAAACAGTTGTCGGGACAGCTGTTATAGTCCCCACAACAGGTGGTACCGGAAGCATCCGTACAGCCTTGGTTGTAGAAACAGGTGCTGGAGTCACAGAAACCGACTGCTTGACGGTGGCTGTTTCCATTGTGAGTGACTGCTGAGGCGTTATTGACTCGACGCTCGGCACAGCAATGCTACCACCCGCAGATTCTGGCGCTTTCGTCCCCTGTTTGCGGGAATAAATAAAGTGATCAGATTACCTATCTGTAGCACCAAATTGCGATTGCGATTATAACTGTTATGTATTTACAAACGTGAACAAGGCAGCGCGTACTTTTTTTTTAGAATTATGATGGCGTGACAGCGTTGTAACAAGGTGAAAAATGAAAATGGATGTGCAGCTTGACAAGATCGATAAATTTTACAACCGCCACAAACAACTTTTGCACGTACTGCATTTTGCACAAGCGACATAATCTTCCTAAAGAAGTTTCTCTACTCACTTCAACTTGTTTATTTCTTGTACAGGCTGTATAGCTAAGTAGAATAATATGTCGCATACTTTAAAACCACTCTATTTATGCCTGTGAGCTCGTGCTGGTTTTATGATTTTACGACACACTGAAATATGCCGTATATTTCAGAAAACACGTATTCAGAGCATAAATTTAAACGTTAACGAGGCGAAAGATATTATGCTGTTTTGTGCTTCCTGCACCGCCAAGATTTGCAACAGCTTGATTCAGGCTACGAAATGTAGACTTGGAACTACACCATGCGTAGAAACCAATTAAATGGATTCGACGTCTTCCTCTCACGTCATTACGTGCCGTAAGCCTTGCGACTATCAATTAGCTTCTTTTTAAACGAAGTTTTCATTGCGCCCCCTCCTGGACGCTCCTGACGGTGGCTGCTTTATGCTCCTGTTGTTTTGCTGAATAACTCATACAAAAAGAAAAGAATGCAGAATCTCCACTACAGTTGCCTAAATATGCAAAAACATACTCCCACATTTCAGTTAGCACACCCCTACTATAATATTGCCCATGCATTCCCATGGAGCCCTATGTATCCGATCGGGTATTCTGTCTAATCCTATTTAGTTTCGTTCTTTGTTCAAAATATCGCTCATCGTTTATAAACGCACCAGTCATGTATATTTACAATATTCTAAGGATTAAATGTCGAGAATTATGCTATTTTGTGCACATGCGAAGCATTACACTGTTCGCATCACTTTTCGCGTGAGGGAGCTGGGGTACTCGCCAAATAATGCTCACGCATTAAACTTATTGAAAACGAGCCCAATGGTGGAATCGAACCTCAATCTCCCTGCACAGCAGCCCGTAGCTTTAATTATTATTCTCATCATCTCCAGCATATATTTGTACGTACTGCAGGACGAAGGCCTCTCCGAGCGATCGCTAATTATCCCCCTCTTGCGCTCGGTGGTTCGAAATTGCACCAACAAACTTCCCAATTTATTCATCCCTTCCGATTTTCTGCCTTCCTAGACTGTGCTTCCTTTTTTCTTGGTGCCCATTATGTTGGTCTAATTATCTACCAGTTATGTACCCTACACATTACATAGCCCTGCCCAGCTGGGATGTCTTCGCTTTAATGTCAACGTCAATAACGAAGAGTTCCTAATCATTATGTTCCAATCATTTATATAATCATTAGGCTACAATCGTACGTTTGCTACAATGACACGTCGGCTTCTATAGTAAGAATGCAAACTAGATCTTTGCGATAAGTGCCTCGTGGGCTACATTGTGCAGCACGGGTGCGGGATTGAACACAGGTGCCCGCACGTTTCCTTCGCAACAAACAGGCAAAAATGAAATGGTCAGACGTAAAGCACTTGGTTAAGCTCTTCACAAAAGCATCATTTCATAGATTCCAAGATATGTTTTGGATCTACACATTTTCCTTTTTTTGTAATTTTAATTGATGGCTTTGGTATGCAGCCCTTCGAAATATCATGTAGACAGAAAACCGCATTATTCTGCTCGCTACAAAGTATTCCTTATCAGCACGTATTCGAGATTGTGCTGCGATCAGCGAAAGATATATTGGATTGTATTTCGAACCAGACAGATGCGCGCTAGAAGATGCGCAGTTGAAGGAATCCACAGTGGTCAACGAAGGAATTTCGCAGGACTTAACGTTTCGACAAAATTCATTTGCTTCCTCAGTGCCCCCCCAAACACTACTTTCCTAATTGAAATGTGGCCTCGAATCAAATGACCGATTTGTGTATTTTCGCCTAGTCCATGATGGAGTGTATAAGTGCGACTTAACGAGAACGTAGAAAGGAACAGATACACAGAGACAGCGCTTCTGTATCTGTTTCTTTCTACGTCCTCGTTCGGTCGCGCTTATACACTCTATCAAGGATTCTAGCCAACTAGCCAGCCACCGTGTCTTTTGCCGAGTGATATTTAAGCATTACGCGAACGCCTAACACAAGCGGTGCACCTTCCCTTGGACATCAGCGTCTCCCGCTCCTTGCTAAACCCGTTTAGAGAGTCAGTATACCTTTGGCCAAGCCACCATCAGCGTTGCGGGAAACGTGTTAGCCTTCGAAGACGGCATGTTTGCAAGCTGCTACCGGTTTTCTTCTTCTTTTTATTGCCTCAACCCCAACATTTCGTCCATACTTGCTGCTTTATCAGAATTTAATCTAGACTATGAAAGTTTGTTATGCTTAGCATTGTGTTAATGTGCACTTAAACATCAAGCTTAACGGCAATTATATAATTCAATTAAATTAGAATATTATTACCTGCCCCTGATGGGCAGTGCCATAACCACTGACTCAGGGTGGCAGGAGTGACGATTTAATGTCTTTACACGTCTTTAAACGCTGGTACACACAGCCGTGCTCTGCTGTATAGGGCAAACTCTTCTCTTTTTCTTAAGACAACCGTTGTTTCTCTCTGCAATAGTGTGAGCCCCACATTGATTGTATATGAATTCTGGCACATAGAAATCATTCGAGAAGAAATTTCTGAAAGCTTGGACAAAATATGCGAATATACGGCGAAACTCAACATTAACACGTACTCACTCTAAGAATGCACTGTAGAGCATTATCGTCTGCGCGACATAGAGCGACAAAAGTTTGTCTCTGCTGCGTTCCGCCACTTTTCTCCCGAGTGCCTCACAGCTTTACAATGTGCTCCCCTGTTTTTTAGCTCTTCACGCTAAAGCGAAAGAAGCAAGGTTGGTAAGAGCTGAAGTTTACCTATAGGGGCAAGCACTAATCTCATGACCTATTTTGGGTAGAAGGCATCGCAATGTTGGAAAATTCGCATCGAAAACAATTGTTAGAGTCTGAACATGGCTGCTCAAGCTTCAATATGTGCCGCAGAGACAGCGCTGCATGGGGGTCAGTGACGCCGTCCTCACTCAAACCGCATTATTCTCGCCCTGAGTTGCTCATTGAACAGCTGAAGTTATAAAATAAAAAGCTTTCTTTGTTGGTTCTTTAATCCATATTAATTGTTGCTGGTAGGCGGCCGTAATTCCAACATCAACGAAAAAAATTTAAGTTCCTCCAAAAGTTTAAAACCAGCAATCCGATAGCACCATGTTCGCATAATAAACGAACTGTAAGCGTCGCATCTGTAGAGGCCGTAGCAATTAATGTAAGCTTAAGAAGACTAAGGAAAAACGAGCTGCCCCGCTAGGGGTCTTCTATCTGTATCCTGTAATGACACAATTTCATTTCTTTTTATTTATTAAGGTCGTCGTTCTCAGCGACTTTACCCCCACTTTTACGTATCGTGTATGCTTCAAACCGCTTTCATGGGCAGTTCTCAGAAGCGGTCCACAGTCACACCAATTTATTACGTCAATTTTAGGTTGGTGCTCAGTTATTGTTTCGCACTTTTACTATTGAAGTCTGTAAAGATTTAAGATGAAAGGCCTGTGCTGTCGGTGGTTTGTTTGATGACATTTCTTTCTGGGATCCCATTTTCAAAATTTTCGCAAATTTTGTCGAGAATGTAAGACCTGGCATAAACAACTTTCCCCATAGTATGGTGTGGCAATATAACCCGCGTATAATGCCCATATCACATAGCATGGTATGGCATGTGCATCATCATCATCAGTATGGTTACGCCCACTGCAGGGCAGAGGCCTCTCCCATATTTCTCGAACTACCCGGTCATGTACTAATTGTGGCAATGTTGTCCCTGTAAACTTCTTAATCTCATCCGCCCACCTAGCTTTCTGCCGCCCCCAGCTACGCTTCCCTGCTCTTGGAATCCAGTCCGTAACCCTTAATGACCCTCGGTTATCTTCCCGCCTCACTGCATGTCCTGCCCATGCCCATTACTTCTTGATTTCCACTATGATGTCATTAACTCGCATTTGCTCCCTCACCCAATCTGCTCTTTTCTTATGCCTTAACGTTACACCTATAATTCTTCTTCTCATAGCCCGTTGCGTCGTCCTCAATTTAAGTAGAACCCTTTTCGTAAGCCTCCAGGTTTCCGCCCTGTACGTGAGTACTGGTATGGCAAAGCTGTTAAACACTTTTTTCTTGAGGGATAATGGCAACCTGCTGCTCATGATCTGAGAATACCTCCCAAACACACCCCAGCCCATTGTTATTCTTCTGATTATTTCAATCTCATGATCCGGATCCGCGGTTACTACCTGCCCAAAGTAGATGTATTCCCTTACCACTTCCAGTGCCTCGCTACCTATCGTAAACTTCTGTTCTCTTCCGAGACTGTTAAACATTACTTTAGTTTTCTGCAGAATAATTTTTAGTCCCACCCTTCTGCTTTAGCTCTCCAAGTCAGTGAGCATGCATTAATATTGGTCCCCTGAGTTACTAAGCAAGGCTATATCATCAGCGAATGTCAGGTTACTAAGGGATTCGCCATTAACTTTTGTCCCCAATTCTTCCCACTGCATGTCTCTGAATACCTCCTGTAAACGCGCTTTGAATAGCATTGGAGAGATCGTATGTCCCTTGCTGACGCCTTTCTTTATTGGTATTTTGTTGCTTGCTTTATGGAGGACTACGGTGCCCGTCGAGCCGCTATAGATAGCCGCTATAGTATGAAGCCTATTTCATTTCTAGTCTCGCCATTTGGGCTCCTCCACGTCCACTTTCGGCTATCCCGCTTGCGGAAGAAGGTATTCATTATCCGTATATTATTGTGTTCTGCAAACTCTACTAGTAATTCTCCCCTGCTAATCTTATAGCATATGCCATATTCCCCCACTGACTTGTCTCCAGCTTGCTTCTTGCATACCTTGGCATTGAAATCGCCTATCAGTATAGTGTATTTTGTTTTGACTTTTCCTGTGGCCGATTCCACGTTTTCACAGAAGCTTTCGACTTCCTGGTCATCCTGAGTGGATGTTGGCGCGTAGACCTGTACGGCCTTCAATTTGTACCTCTTATTAGGTTTCAGAACAACACCTGCCACTCTCTCGTTAATGCTATTGAATTGCTGTATGTTACCAGCTATATCCTTATTAATCAGGAATTCGACTCCTAGTGGTCGTCTCTCCGCTAAGCCCCGGTAGCACAGGATGTGCCCGCTTTTTAGCACTGTATGTGCTTCTTTTGTCCTCCTAACCTCACTGAGCCCTATTACATCCCATTTACTATCCTCTAATTCCTCCAAAAACACTGCTAGAGTCGCCTCACTAGATATCTTTCTAACGTTAAACGTTGCCAGGTTCAGATTCTAATGGCGGCGTGTCTGGAGCGAAAGATTCTTAGCACCCTCTGCTGCGTCACAGGTCTGACCGCTGCCGTGGTCAGTTGCTTCGCAGCTGCTGGGGACTGAGGGTCGGGGTTTGATTGTTGTATTCATATAGGAGGTTGTGGCCAAATACTGCACCAGGGTGGCCAATTCTGCTCTGGTGAGAGAGTGCGTTACCGCTTCTGGTCACCGGGATCAGGCCGCACTCCAGGCCTGTTTATGCCAATCTGAGCCCGGTTAAACCGCACAAATGGCACTCAACTGGAGAAACCTGGTAGTCTATGGCCTGCACACGAGTGGTCATAAATAAGTGCGGACGGTCGTGGCCATAAACTAGAAGCTAGTTCTCGCTATAAAATTAGTTTATCACTCGAAACGACGGCATCCGTCGGTCCTAGTGATAAACTAGAAAAAAAAAGCACACATGCACGTAAATATGTACGGAACGTCCCGGCGGTGGCAAGAATTCGCTCGGATTGTCTATATAATTGGCATCTCATTAAAAGGAACGCGCTCTCGTGCAACCAAGTTGAACGCCAACAACAACACTTGCTGGATTCCCTCGCGCTGTCGCGTAAAGGCGTTGTCGCGTCTTGAGCAGTTCCCGTATTCCTCCCCCGCCTGCGCTAATGGCTGTGGGACGTGTTGGCTTCCTAGGTAAGTCGGCTATCCGTCTATTGTCTATATGCGCTGCTTGGTTGTCTTGTCTGCTCACCCCAGCTTCACCTAATGAGCACCGCCGTGCACGGTACCTACATAGTTTTAATGCGAATGTCCGGGAGCAGTATCTGGCCTACAGAATCATGCTATCGCCATTGTGGCCGCCACACGGTCGCGCCCTCTAGCAAAGCATGTCGACGATCATTTGCGCTCCAATCATCCTACCACGCTTTCAGCACCAGCAGTGTACTTCGGAAGCATCGCCTACTTTGTCCATCTCATTCATGTTCTCCAAAAAAACGTTTTCATTCATTTTGTCCACCACTTTTGGTGGTTTCTGTAAGAGGTTTTAGAAAGCGTTGCTTTCTTTGCCAACCATCACGCACATTGCTGACCGTTGCAGCTGCTGATGCAGTCTTGCGAAATATGCCGCAGGTGGGACCGGACACATATTCTTGCTGAATAGGCCGCATGCATGACAGGACTCGTATAATGAATCAGCCTACATGTAGCCGTGCTCGCTTTACCCCTGCAAACGTGCGCGTGGTCAGCGTTTTCATATGCCCAATTTCGCAATGGAACACCGAACTGCAGGAACATAGTGTTACAGCAGCATAAGTCACTTCAATAGCGTCAGTATAAGCGTATATTATCTATGTTGAATCTTAGCTTTCTATGTCTCGTTTTGCCTGTGTTTGGCGCGTCGTATTGCTTGGTTTCCGCCTGGTTAATTTGTGCAAACAATGGAGGCAGCGCACTCGCAAAGTGGGACAGTTCTAGGGGCAGTTTAATCCACGGTCACGTGGTGACGGCATCCGTCGGTTGCTGTATTGTATAAGTGTTGTACCTGTCCATTTCGTCTGCTACTGAAGGACTGACTAGGTATAAGCTCCTGTCTCCTTATAACGCGTGTCCCAGCCCAGCCATTAAGAATTTCAGCTGCAGACGAAATGGACGAGTCCACCAGGTGAACATATACAAAATAACCCCAGGATATAAACAGTTGAGCTGCATTAACAACTTCGTTTCACATAGATTTTAATATTTGTAATATATATGTCTCTCTATTTATTTTTCTCCCTCTTTGCCGTGTAAAGTCGGATAGTGACGCCGCTCTCACCTTCATGGTGACTTCGGATACCGAATCATTGGAGAGGAAATAGATGGTCAGGAGTGCAGTGATCATAATTCCTAGCAGCAGGCCGAACATGCAGACCATTAGCGTGATCGAATCCGGACTGCTCTCGCTTTGCCACTCTTCGTTGTCTTCCTGATTGTCTGCAACGGGCCTTAACAAGTAGATGCTTGACTCCTGCAGGTGGATGCTCGCCTATGGGAAGAGCAGTTCAAGAAGGAATAAATATTTATGGCCTGGAGTACAACTTACGCAGTTTTGTCGTAAAACAAGCCCACGAGGACAAACACTCGCTGTAATCTCGTTTGAAATGGGTCTTCTTCTTCGACAGTCCCCGCCGAAGAGTCGTCAACTGCGTGATTACTAAACAACGTATCATGTAGACTCGTGTTCGAGCCGCAGCCGCGTAAGGGGCACACCCCGAACTTGGAAGCGCAAAATTTGGAGAAAAATATTCCAACTGAGAATCAATCGCATTGGGTGGTGCGTCTGCATCGGCGAATTTTCGCGAGCAGCGTAGTGCCGCGTGCCGCCTCAAGATGGCGGGAGTTACGCGCTGCCCTCTGATGCAATGGTACATCCGGTGATCCGTGGTGTGCACAAGCCAGCGGCTGCGTCGGCAGCATTTTTTCTTTGTTAGCTATTATAACAATGATAGCAAAGCTATTACTAAAAGGATAAAATTCGCTTTCTGTGGGTGGGCATAGATGATTACGACAGATCTCATGCTCATACTCAGGGAAAAAAATAGACCAAAGGTGTAGCCCCGCGTAGGGGCCGCCAATAGTGAAAACTGTGAAAAGACACATATTTATGTCACGGCCCCCGTAAATATTTTGTCAATAAGGAACATTACAATTGAGACTGAAATATCTGGGTTCCCAAGCCGCGTGGGTGTGCTGTTTTTGAGTTTAGAAGAACAGCAGCGTCTGAAATTTGGGTCAAATGCATATAACATTGGGTCAATGTCTTGGGACACCGAAGTAGGGAAAATGGTGCTTGAAAGCATAAAAAAAAAGGAGGAAAGTTTTCCTTACAAGTGAAAACCAACAGAATGCGTTTTTGAGCAAGAAGGGTAAACTGAACATTTAATAAACACAATCATTCTATTACAGCTACGAATTAGGTATGCTGTTTTAAGCAAAGTGACGCCAAGAGGGTGGCCCAAGACGGCTTAGGGATCCATGCTAGTTTTGATGTTTGGCTCTAGGGTCAACGGGAACGCAAGACGCCAAGACTGGCTTGGGTTCTGAGCATGCGCACTTGCTGCCCGCATTTATCTTGGGTCCCCAGGGCACTTTGGTCCCGAAATCTAAAGCTCTATAATGAGCGTGTGGTTTTCGCGTTCTTCCTAAAGGTAGCACTGACATGGCTTTTGTAAAGCCAACAGCTTTCGTTGCCACTTACGTCTGTTTCCGTGCCTGGTGGCCGGTAGTTTAATTTCCACCGTCGATACAATGGCGCCGATGCAATAGGCGCGTGCTGTCTCGCTACTGAGCTGCGTGGCGCGTTCCTCGCAAAACGCCAACCGTAGTATTTGATTGCCACAGATATTATATGCACACGCCAAGGACATTTGAACCGTAGGCGTGGCAGACACCATGCTGCTCCGTAACAATTCCAAGGAAGATAAAATTATCGCCGCGTGCCCCAAGCTATATGCGCCAGTTAATGCGTGCGAGGGTGAGCAGGCGACGGTGGCTCGATATCTCTCGCGCAACACAGGAAAGCGGGGAGGAAGTGCACCGACTGCCGTCGCGGGTCACGCAGGGGCGCCCTACATCGGCGGCGGCCCCAGGTGGCGTGAACGCGCGTGGCCTTATCTTGAAAGCAATCTCCAGTAGGGACATGTGCGCCGAGAGCTGATAGCTTCGTGCCAACGGTCTCCTCGGCGCATACTTCGCGTTTACGTGAGAAGCAGCACGAAGGTCATTTAGCTCGCTGCTGCGTCGTGCTTTCTCATTCCAGCGTTTTGATAGCAATTGTGCGCGGTCATCGAGTGAGACGCGTTCACCTTTGATTGTGCGCGCCTGACACCACGCTTGTTTATGTAGGTAGTAAGAAAATGTTTACAAGTTTACACGGCCCATAAACCTATTATTCGAAATTCGTATAGCTGTCTATGAATTTTTATCGCGAAAGATGCGATTTCTTTTTTTTGCGAAAATACTATTTATTCTGAAGGTTTACATGCTGCAGTTTAGCGCTTGGCATAAATAGCCTTCCTCTTTTCCCATTCCCCTCTCTCCATTTGCAGAGGCGGTAAAGGGCACCAATGAGAGAATAATATGGCAATCACGCTCTACGGCAGTGCTTGCGTCCCCGGAGACAACATGACGCTGTAGATATGCGGAACAATGGCTCTGTTCTTTACAGAATTATGTAATGACATAACAAGCGCCACGTATATGTCGTCATTGTAACAAACATACGCAACCAACACATCAATTATTTAATAAAGAGAGTAGATTTCTATGTGTATCCGGCTATTCGCTTGCACTGACAATCGTCGACGGTGGTTTGTGCACCATTTCTAAAATATAATTGAAGCACACGCAGCAATTCTTACAATACAATTATGGCCTTAGAATTCACATGTGGAAGGAGTGTCTAAAGCTAACAGTTCACTTAAAGTTGTTCCCAAAAATGAATATATATATATATATATATATATATATATATATATATATATATATATATATATATATATATATATATATATATAGTGTTATCTAGGACTTTCTTATACATAGGTAAATAAAGAAACACAGTTTGCCAATACTGAGTTTTGGGGTCAGAAACTGGAGGACTGCAAACACACTTGCGTAAGCGCTCCGCGCCGGTCAACGTGCGATGGAATATCTAATGAGAGGCGTGACGGTACGTGAAAAACAGTTGAGGGAAAGAATTAGCGAGGAAGCCAAGAGCCGCGTGATGTGAGGACGATAAAGTGAAGTTCGACAAGTCATGTAATATGTGTAGCACATTACAAATCCTCTAATACAAATATCGCAGAATAGCACCGCCGCGCTGACTTAGTAAACTACATCCATGTGACCGTTTTACTGGTCTTTCATGCATTTGGTACGGGCAGCGTATTTGATTAGCAATGTGAATTGTTGGGTACGTTAGCGCTTACTTCAGTGGCAGAAACGAATCCGGAAATACCGGGACAATTAGAAAGGCACAGGAGGCCGGCTGTCCTGTCCCCTTTCTCGTTTCTGGCATATTTGTGCTATTTTCCACCGAACTACTCCGTACGCAATGATAGAATTACAGTACTATAAATTGGGCATCTATTGAAAATTAAAAAAAATAACATATCGAAATGCTTTCAATTATAGTTGTGGCAAGGTGGTGTGATGAAATGGAGGGTCTCTCAATGCAGCACTCATCATAAATAGGTTCGTGACGATAATAACAGGATCATTCTTTCCACTTACGCTATGTTATATCCTCTGCTGTCAGCAAGAGTGTACTTACCGGTTTCGCCAACTTCCTCATGACGCCGGGCGCGCAACGAGATATTATAGTGAATAAGATGAATGACCGGCAAGTTTGTCGGTTTTAACAACATTGTCATTTCTTGCAAGCACTTCTACAACTACTTATTACACTGCTTAACTCCATGGTCGGACGTTGCTTTTCGTCTTATTGTGCAAGTAAAGCAAGAATGCATGAGGCGAAAAAGTCAAACGAATCACAGTGGTGTTGTGTGTGTTTTCGGCACGAGATTCACTTGCCTTCAAGGGGTGTTACACTAATGGGCACATATATAAAACCGTCCGTCTCTGCAATAAATCAGCTCTTCGCTTCGGTACCCAGCTTGGCCCGTGTCTGCTGTTACTGCTGCCGTCCCGACGTGCCTTGTTCCTTTCGTTCCGGCGTTGCCTTTAATGGGGGCCGTGCCAACATCAACCTACTTCAACACCCAAGTGAAACACGTTAGAGCCTAGAGCAGTGGTGGACCATCCAGTCAATACTTATCTCGGCCTACTCAATTTGATTTTCCATGTTTTCCTATTGCTAGAGGGATACCCAACTTCTTAGGTAGCGTGAAGGGAATATCACGTTATCCAGCACGCAACTTGCAACCCCGGTGAATCGAAAAATAAAGTAGACATCAGTAATGAATCCTTGCGCAATTGCTCATAAGCGCAAATCGATTCCCTCATCAGGCTAAGTGCTTGAATAGGAGCCCCTAACATGGCCCATGCCCCCGTCATACGCGAAAGCAAGAAAGGATATGAACGGGCACTCTACCTCGTCTGCGCTTTCAAGAGCTGGAAGCGTCATCCCTGTCTCTGGTGGCAGCATATCGGCAGTTTTCGTTCTGCTTCAGCAACGTCTTGCTTGTTACCTGGACACAGCCTTCCTTCTTCCTCTTCTTCTCTTCCTAACCTTATGACGGACGCCCACGCGGAGATATCGACAAAATGTTGTTACCACATAAAGGCCACGAAACATTGCTTTTTGGTGCGCAAATCACTTTTTTTGCCCACTTCAGCTGTTTTCAACGTATCTTCTGTTAATCTATCTAGCCTTTTATGCCAGCCCAGTTACCAAAGTTGTTTACCTGCTTAGGCCACTAGGTATGTGTTCCTTGTCATGATGCCGTCAGGCTCCCTGCATTACCTTTATTCTAGCTTCGTGATATTACTTTACTAATGCCCTCGTCGTCACTCCTTCTACCCCGAACACAGTGACACCGAGCTAGACATCCAGCTCTCCTTCTTGTCGTCGTCATAGAGTTGTTAACCATCGTCGTAACGCGATCGCTTCTCTTCGTCACTTTGACACAGTCACTACATTGTCGTCATGCCTCGGTATTCGTCATTACATCGTAATCGTGCTTTCATCATTCAATTTTGACTATGCCGCCATTGTCATATCATCGTCGTCATTGCGTCGTCGTTACGCAGACGCTATCAGGCATCCGTTGATACATCATCATTGTCTTGCCGTCTTGGTTGTGCGATTGTCGTCATTCCCGCTTCATCAGGTTGTCATCATACTGTCGCCGTCATGCGATCTTCGTCATACACTGGTCCTCGCCTCATTCCCCTCATGACGTAGTCGTAATTGAAGAATCACCGTAATTTAATGATCGACATATTATTGTCGTCATGCCATCTTCATCATACATCCTTTTTGTTCCGTCCTAATCAATCCTTCTTCGTTATTGTGTCGTCACTTAGTCAGTGTCGCAGCGTTGTCGTCATGCCTCCATGCTCATAAGAACGCCGGCAAGTGAATGCCAATGCAAAGTTGGACGATATTGGAGTATGTGACAAGCAGCCGAATCGACGAATGCCTCAGAACTACCACTGCACGTGTTAAATAAATGAGACTTCAGGACTATGGTAAGTCACTCCATTGCTCGATTGTTATCACGATGCTGTCGACTTTAGCCGTGAGATGAATTCTACGGAAACATTACAACGAAGCTGTTAGCCTCTAGTTGGTCGGGGTTTTTTGTGGCGTGCTCACGCAAAAACAAACGGTAGCTGAAGGCTTGATATTTGAGGTTCCGCGTACGAAAATTACGCTTTCTCAAATATTTGAATTACAATGAGATGCTATCATCGCTGTAGGGTGTTTGTATGTAATCCTTTGTGAATTTTTCGACGCATTGTACTTTGATAAATTCGATTACTTCTATAACAGACTTGTGCTAGGTGGAGGGCCTACAAGAGTGAGTGCGTATGCTATGCTAATGGTACCACCACTTAGCGGCCGCGATCACTTAGACAGACCTCAGAGCGCTATAGAAAGAAGACGGAAAGAAAAGTTTGTGCTGACGTCCCTGCGTGTTTCAAGTCAGGCGCCTCCACCTCTAACGCCATAACACCTACAGTGCTGTGGACTCCTTCGAAAGTCCAGCTCTTCGTTGACGTTGTCCCTGCAGGGAATGGACCCCAGAACGTCGTTCACACGACAGCCTCAATAGTCCGCCTTTCTGAGGTCTACTGCGTACAGCACGTGGGAGGCTTCAACATCAAAGTCACCGTCAAGAGCATGGCTTCCATGGCTCTAGTCGTCGACGCTGGCTGCCTTATCATTGGTGGCGGGTCTTGTCCTGTCGTTCACGTCGGTCCGGCGCTCCACAACGTAAACTGTCTCTTCTTGCCGTCATTAGTTCCGAAGTCCTGGTTCGGGCACTGTCGCCATACGGCAAGGTTCACTCTGTCAACGCTGGTCTTATCAGCGGACGACGTGGCGTGCTCACGGGCACCCGCTTCATTCGGATGGAGTTGCGCCCCACAGCCTCTGTCCCAAGTTACCTCTGAGTATCCGGTAATCGCGTGACGTTTGACTACCGTGGCTTGCAATGCGTGTGCCATTGATATAGGCTCCAGCGACCACTACCGTGCACAGTGCAGTGCAGAATTCTGTAACGGTTGTGGCATACACGGGGCGCTATACGGTAAAACTATTCCAAACTTTTCCATTTCATCTCTGGAATCAGCCCTCCATCATTGATCAAAAACTATTTTGACCCCCCCCCCTACTCCGCCTGTCTATGACGCGACGTCGCGAAGACCGCGAGAGCTCCCCATATGATATGACGTGAACACACTGGCTATGCCTGACTGGAAAGAACAAAAGAAACATTGTCGTTTATGATTCGACTCCTTTTCGTCATTAGCGCTCGGCTACTGGTCAAAAGCTTTCAGGCAACACCCACTTCACCTGCCTGTCACGCGACATCACAAAACCGCGAGAACGCACCACGACAAAGTGCCGTGTATGCGTTAAGATGCATTAATGTGCCGATCAAAACTGAGTTTTCTTCTGAATAGGGTCAGCCTGCCCCGCTCCGAAAGGAATAAATGATGGCTGCTGCCGATGGCTCAGGCACAAGCTACTCGTACCAGCTGGAGAGCATAGGTTTATTTGCATACAATAAAGGTGCTCGTGTGGCCGAATAACATTTTTGAGCACTTTCGGCATGTTTACAGCCTCGTTCTGCGAACTATTGTTTGGTGATGATCCATTTTAGCGGCATTGTTAACCTTCCGATACATGCCGTTGCGATTTGCGACCAGCCACAGCAAAGTGAGTAAGGGAAAGCGGACCAATTACAGACGCCGGCACCACCCGCTCCATCCGGTTATCGATTTTCAGTGCACTGGCTCAGCCACAGCAAATCCCTCTCCACTTGAGCGTGCTTCTCACTTCTTGTGGGCCAATAAGATAAGCAGCTAAGTGTGGGCAATGTTATTCGTTTTAAAGGATTGCCCACACTTACCTGCTTATCTTATCCTATTGGCCCACAAGAGGTGAGTTCGTTTTAAAGCAAACACTGACAAGGCTGCCCGGTGTGCTCATGAAGATACCAAGACGCGTCCAACGCCTTTGACGAGGTCGGACCTTGCCAGAAAACTTCGCCTACTTGCTCGCAAGAAGTCACAAGATTTTTGGATTTCAAGTGCCTTCAATTGCAGATTACGTAAAGTGGACCCCACGCTACGGCTACAACTACCATCTAACCTTTCCCGCGGGGAAACAACCTTGTTGTGTCGCTTGTGGCTGGGAGTGGCGTTCACGATCGCATACTCCTACCGTATGGGAATGGCCGAGAGCCCGATGTGCGACTCCTGTGGGTGCAAGGAGACCATCGAGCACCTATTGTGTACCTGCCCTCGCTACGACGTCCAACGCCTCTCTCTGCGGGCAACTTTACGCCGACTGGACTCGAGGCCGTTCACCGAGTCGAAGATACACGGACCGTGGCCACACCCGTCACTGGATCGAAAAGCGATTCGTGCACTAGTGCAGTACTTGAAGTGCACGGGCTTGAGACCGTTTATAGTGTCCTTGTCTATGGTGTCCCTCCCACACGTACTCAGTGCTTACTTTCTCCCTCTCTTCCTCTTTATATTCCCCTTTCTCCCACCCCCAGTGTAGGGTAGCAAACCGGATGCTCTTCTGGACCTCCCTGCCTTTCCTACCCTTGTTTTCTCTCTCTCTCTCTCAAAGCAAACAAAAGTGACCCCCTATAAACGAGGGCAGCGTTTTATTGGTCTATTCAGACAACCCTGCGGGTCACCGCCCTATGCTTGCGTCTGCCGTTACGCAAATTTGACGTCAGGTGATTGGAATAAAAACATATTGGAATAGTTTTACGTTATAGGGCCCACGGCCACAAAAGCAACTAATGTGACCATCCTTGTCGGTTTTCATTGTGTGACATCTTCATTTAACTACGTATTTTGTGCATCTATGGACTTGCCCAGGCCACTAAGCCCAATGATTTTTTCGTGCCATAGACGTGTATTTCCTGGACGGTCATCACGTAGGGCGTGTTGGGGATATTAATTGCGTTTTAGACACCCGAGCACATGTGGAAGGCACGGGATGAGGTTGCCCTGATTGGTACGCACGGCATTTGCGTCGCCTCGTCCAGCACATTTGGTCGCTAGATACATGTCGACTTTTCGTGGTTCTTCATTTGTCAATACGTAGCGACGTGGGGCGAAGTCCAGTAGATTAGACCGTGCTTATGTGCCAAGCAATTAAGATTAGTATGTCTCGCAATCTGATGTGATAAATTTACGTTTATCTCCTATTTATATTTCCCATCACAGACCAGTTATGGTTGAAGTTTGCTTCACTGTATCTTCATCAGGAAAATCTTGGCGTCTCGACATCCGCGGTCTACATGACGCGCACTCAGGTTCTTGTTTGTCAAGAGTTTTGCGTGTCTCTTTTTCTAGATCTCACTCAGAGTCAAGGGACACGGTCAAGGTACACTGGTGTCTGCATTGCTCAATTGATGGTCCTGCAAGCATGTCAGAAGAACAGGCGGGTACTTCCACGAAACTCAGTATTGCCCTCCAGTTCAATCAACTGATTCCGCTGATGCGGTCATAATAGCGTGAGCAACGAAAGTGTTTCTGACGCCTCGTCGCAGCATAGTCGTTGTAAGTTGCTGCTTGGAGATGCAGACGTAATCCGTCTCCACACTCTGAAGTTCTGCGTTTTGCAAGAAACTCGCCTTATTGTACAGCCGAATGCATTCTGTTCTGTGGCACCAAGAGTACGTCCTTGTTATCTCGCCTTCCTATTATGTTATGACGGGGACCAGGGCAGCATTTGGTCTCCTAATTTCACTAGATCAAGAAAACGCATTCGGTTGCCTTGAACATAGCTGCATATATATTGTACCGAGCTCGCTCGGCTTTTCGTCAAATATTGTGGAACTTATAAGGAATGCCTGTTAAATATTCGAAGTACATTTGTTCTTGATGGTCGTGAAAATGCACCCACTCCAGTTACTCGTGCTGTCCGACGAGGGTGCCTTCTGTCACTAGTACTCTGTGTGCTCCCCCCTGAGCTATGTTTGCGCTCGGTACTCAGAGACCCCTTACGTGTGCCGTCTCCTACTGCCTGGTACCGGTGTTTTGAAGATAACAGCCTCCATCGATGACATCACATTTTATCTCAGGAATAAATTTAGCTTATCTCGTAGCCTTGGAATTTTCAGTGAATACGAATTATTTTATGTACGGCGCTATATTTTTCATACAATCGTTATTTGTTCATTAGTTAACTATAAATAATAATAAATCCTTGGAAGCAATCCACAATTGGTGCTCCAAATGTAATATCGAAATCAATTTTGAAAAGACCGCGTGTATGACTGTCTCGAACAAGAAAATGCCAGTGTGTTTTAATTACTTTGTAGGCAACACGACAGCCCGCACGACAAAACTGAAGTATCTTGGCATCACCATCTCAAGTAACCTCAGTTGGAAGGATCATGTAACGAACATATGTGGATCTGCTCAGCGAAAACTTGGATTTTTCAAAACAAAATTGGCGCATGCAACGCCTGCAGCTAAACTTAAGGCGTATGCAGCCGTTGTTTTATTTATTTCATAATACCCCTAAAGGCCCCCGAAGGGGTATTACATAGCCCTTCTATTACATACGCCCTTCTTTGGAATATGCTAGTGTTATATTGGATCCTCACCAGCAATATCAGTTTAACCGACTTGAACGCATTCAGAGACTTGCACTATGGTTTAAATTTTCAGCGTACCACAAAACACAGCCCGTAACCACTTTGCTCGCTAGGGCAAATTTGTCGACACTGGCAACACGCAGAAAAATCGCACGACTGAAGTTTTTGTACCAGCTCTCTACTAATAAATTTAACTTAGATCTGTCGCGCATTTCTTACGTCCTGGCAGAGTCTCTCCCCGTGTGAATCACCCTTATGTTTTTATGCCTTACAATGCCAGAATTGATGTTTTCAAATATTCTTCTTTTGTTAAGATAATCGAAGACTGGGATGCCCTTGATGTAGTAATTTTTGATGACACAATGACTGTACAATCATTTGAACGGAAGCTGTAAATGTACCTCTCGTGATCTATTTACTTTATTTCCTTCCTTGATGTGTTGACAAAATGTGTCAATCCTCCCACCCTGTACCAGCCCGAAAAGCGCTAACAGTATTCCAAATAAAATTTAAAAAAAATGAAAACTAAAGTTCACCACAGACAGGCTATGTCCACTTTTCCGTCTTGAAAAGAGTGATACTTTTTTTTTATATTTTAGTCCTTGATTACACCGGTGATGGCACAATAGATATTGTGAGGCTCTCAATTCTTGAATGCGTAAGGCGAAATATTCAGGACGTTCAAGGGCTAGACTTACCTCTATTAGACAGAAGGTACTTAGCACAGTCAGTACTTTGCGGCCGAGTGTAGTAAGTTCGTCACGTTGTATACGCACCATTACAGATTACTAGGTGCTTGCAGTCCGTTCTTGGTTGCCTTTTCTGGTGCGGAAGTACAGAACTGGCCTGTCGCGCGGAGCTTGGGCAACCACGCTCTCGCCGTGGGTTCGTGTTTTCATCCGTGTCAGCCCGCTGCCTGCTGCTTGCTGTGCGATTTCCGCTCCGCCTGTTACAGCGTGATCACTGTCCTGCGCGTGAATTCGCCTGGTATTTCATTGGTACTCTAATATGAAAACAGCACAAGAGAGCAGCAGGCAGCGTGCAGCACAACAGAGCAGCAGGCAGCGTGGCTCAACCAGAGCAGCTCAGGCAATCTTAAGCTCGCGCCTCCCGGGTGACTGGCGATGTGGCTGCGGCGCCGGGCATTCCTCTTCGCTACGATTGCCCCCCACAGGAAAAGGAGCCATCCTGGGGACTCACGATGAACATAGAATCATGGGGTCCTAATACGACTTCAGGCGTTGTACGTGGACGGTTTTACGACCACGACAGCGTTGGTCCGTAGGTGGCGTGACAGGCTCGACAACATAGTTCACAGGGGATGTCTGCGGTACAACACGGTAGGATCCTTGATATTTGGAGACAAGCTTGCATGAGAGTCCAGCAGGAACGGCGGGATCCCAAAGCCACACAAGGGAGTCCGGAAGAAATTGACAATGCGGGTGACCATCGTCAAGTCTAGATTTTTGTTTCCATTGGTCGACGGCTGTAAAGGAACGGGCGAGCTGACGGCATTCCTCTGCGCGGCGGGCAGCTTCAGAGAGGGGCGTGCATTCGGATGGGCCAGGTCTGTAAGGAAGAATGGTGTCGAGGGTAGTCGAAGGTTCGTGGCCATACAAGAGGAAGAATGGGCAGAAGTTCGAGGTCGCCTGTGGTGCAATGTTGTAGGCGAACGCGATGAATGGCAAAATGAGGTTCCAATCAGTGTGATCAGAGGCTACGTATTTGGAGAGCATGTCGCCAAGGGTGCGGTTAAATCTTTCCATGAGACCATTAGTTTGAGGATGGTAGGCGGTGGTGGTGCGATGAACGATGCGACATTCAGCGAGGAGCGAGTTTATGACTTCGGGGAGAAAGACACGTCCTCTATCACTTAAAAGTTCGCGAGGTGCACCGTGACGGAGAATAAAGTTTGTGAGGAGGAAGGATGCTATATCGTGAACGGTGGCAGCAGGCAGAGCGGCTGTTTCTGCGTATAGTGTCAAATGGTCGATGGCGACGACTATCCAGTGGTTCCCGGAAGCTGTGCTCGGAAGGGGTCCATACTGGTTAATGCTAATGCGATCGAAGGGCCTGGCCGGACACGGAATTGGTTGCAGTGGACCAGAGACATGCTGAGCAGGAACCTTGCGGCGTCGGCACTGAGGGCACGGCCGAATGTACTTGCACACTAAGCTGCACATGCCACGCCAATAAAACCTGGAGCGAAGCCAGGTGTGCATACTGTGGGCATACACCCGCACGTGCATACTGTGGGTCAGTGTGGAAGGCAGAACATATGTCACCACGAAGATGTCGAGGAATGACCAGCAACCACTTGTGGACATCAGAGACGTAATTCCGGCGATAGAGAAGTCGATCCCGAATTTTCAAGTCAGATGCTTGACGGCGCAAAGCTCGAGAAGGTGAAGGAACAGTCGACGGGTTTGAAAGGAAGCGGGTAAAAGTACTAATCCAGGCATCCTTGCGTTGCTCCGAACCCATATCGCAGCCTAATGGGAACGAAAGTATTTGGTCAACGGCAGAGAGGCAGACATCGCTTTCGGTTGACACGGGCTAACGGGAAAGCGTGTCGGCATCGGTGTGGCGGCGGCCAGACCTGTAGACAACTCGCACGTTGAAATCTTGCAACCGCAAAGCCCAGCGAGCTAATCGACCTGAGGGGTCCTTCAACGTGGATAGCCAACAAAGTGCATGGTGGTCTGTAATCACGTCGAAGGGGCAGTCATAGAGGTAGGGTCGAAATTGACCAAGGCCCAGGTTATGGCCAAACATTCCTTCTCTGTAACGCAATAATTCTTTTCGGCTTTGGTGAGGGTGCGGCTTGCGTATGCAATGACGTACTCGTCGAATCCAGATTTGCGCTGCGCGAGCACAGGGCCGAGTCCAGCACCGCTGGCGTCGGTGTGTACTTCGGTCGGAGCTGTCGGGTCGAAATGACGCCGTATAGGCGGCGAGGTCAGTAGACGATGCAACTCTCGGGAGGTATCGTCACAAGCGGACGACCAGGCGTCATTGTTCAAGTCGCTCCGTAGAAGCTGATTCAAGGCGGCGGTGATGGACGCAAAATTCCGAATGAAGCGGCGAAAGTAAGAACACAGGTCAAGGAAGCTGCGGAGTTCTCTTAGGGAGGAAGGTTTGGGAAAATCAGCAACTGCACGGAGCTTGGCGGCGTCAGGAAGAATAGCGTGTTTAGATACTACATGCCCAAGGATGGTGAGCTGACTTGCGCCAAAGCGGCATTTCTTCAGGTTGAGCTGAAGGCCGGCGGCAGCTAGGCACTGTAACGCTTCCTCCAGCCTACAGAGATGGGTGGGATAATCGGGCGAAAAAATAACCACGTCATCTAAGTAGCACAGGCACGTTTTCCATTTGAGACCACGCAAACGATTGCCCATCATACGCTCAAATGTTTCGGGGGCGTTGCAAAACCCGAAAGGCATGGTACGAAATTTATATAGGCTATCTGGTGTTACAAAGGTCGTTTTAGGTTGGTGTTCGGGTGCGATGGGGACTTGCCAATAGCCGCTGCGTAGGTCGATAGAACAGAAGAACTCTGCGCCTTGGAGACAGTCAAGGGCGCCGTTAATTCCCTGAAGAGGGTAAACATCTTCACGAGTTATTTTGTTAAGTCGACGATAATCCACAAAGAATCGTATCGATCCATCCTTCTTCTGAACAAGAACAACAGGAGATGCCCAGGGGCTGTCCGAAGGCTGAATGACGCCGCGCTTGAGCATGTCGTCTACTTGGTCGTCGATAACACGGCGCTCTGTCGCGGATACGCGATATGGTCTTTGTCTCAGTGGCGCACTGGTACCCGTGTCGATGCGATGACAAACAGTTGACGTGCGGCCAAAGGGAAGATGCTGGCAGTGGAAAGACGAACGGAATTTGTCGAGAAGGCGTAGAAGCTGGGGGCGTTGTGAAACAGTGAACGTGTCGGCGTTGGAGCTATGCAAAACATCGGGCGAAGTCGGCTCCTGCGTGGGGTTACAGGTCGCTCCGGCGACCTCATGAGTGGTGATGGGACCAGTTCGCATGTCAATGACGGCAGCAGGGTCGACACACTTGGCACGGCCAAAGCACTCGCCACAAAGAAAAGTGAGATGAAAGGATAGTCGGTTGGCGACGAGCAATCTGCTGACGCCGGCACGAACGTCCAAAAGAGCGAAAGGCAGCGGGGAGGATTTGCGACGAGTGAAAATTGCAGATGGCGTAAAAAGTGCGCTGGCATCAGCAACAATGTTGCATCACACTGTGGCAAAGGCAGATGAGTGCGGTGGAGTTGTAACGTCTTCGGCAACAAATACTTTATCTTCAGGTTCACGGGCGTCAAGGAGTAGGGCATTACAAAGCGTTTGAAATTCTACTTCAGCACGAGAACAGTCGATGACGGCCTTATTAGCGGAAAGGAAGTCCCAGCCCAAAATAAGATCGTGGGAACAAGAACACAGCACCAAAAATTCGACGATGTAGGGGAGGCCGTTGATCGCAACGCGAGCAATTCACGCAGCAGCAGGCGTGATGCGGTCTGCGTTGGCAGTACGAAGTGACAAGTTAGGCAGGGGCGTCGTGACTTTTCTGAGCGAATGGCAAAGTTTGGCACTAATAAATGAAACTATGGCACCAGTGTCAACGAGGGCGAGTGCAGCGACGCCGTCCACATATACTTCAATATCGTTAGTCGGAGAAGGGAGAGGCCTTGGTCTGTTCGTGGGTGACGCAGTTCTTGCCTCTGGAACTGCGACGATGAGTTTTCCCGTTCCGGCGAAGAAGGACGACGGCGCATCGGCGAAAGCAAGCAGCGTCGAGGTGATGGCGAATGGCGGTCAGCAAGAGGGCGGTGGTCCGAGTAGGAAGACATCTGGCCGCGGTTCAGAGACGTGGAGGATGAGGGGTATAGGCAAACGTATGGTGCGGCGTTGAAGCTACGGCGGTATGACGTTGCGCGGCGACAACAAAATCGTGCAACGTGGCCAGATACACTGCACGCAAAACATATTGGCCGGTTGTCGGGAGTGCGCCATTGTCCACTGCTGTACCGCGGCTGAACGAAGTGAGGAGGTGGACGCAGTGGCACGACTGATGGAGATGGCACAAAGGCCGGAGGTGGTGGCCGCGCGAGAGCCTCGGCATAGCTGAGAGGTGCAGTGACCTCGGGAAAAGCAACGGGAGCCGGCAGAGGCGTAGTCTCGCGGGCAGAAGGGAGAGCTGCGAACACTTGCTCCTGGATGACCTGGCTAAGGTTGGCCGCGAAAGGCGAAGGTGGTGGCGTGGCTGAGGACAGCAGCGAAAGCTGACGAGCAACCTCAGCACGGACGAACTCTTTTATCTGGCCAAGCATGGAGTCCATCTCAGGAGCCGCGGTCATGCTCGCGAGGGTTTCGTCGGACGCAGGGGGGCGCCGCGTGAGAAGACGCTGTCTGCAGAGCTCGTCGAAACTCTGGCAAAGCTCAATGACCTGTGAAACAATGCCTAGGTTTTTGGAGAGGAGCATATGAACGACATCGCCGGAAATACTCTTCATGATGTGACGTACCTTGTCAGCCTCCGCCATCGTCAGTTTGACACGCCGGCAGAGACCGACGATGTCCTCTATGTAGCTGGTGAACGTTTCACAAGTTTGCTGGGATCGGCTTCGTAGGCGTTGTTCAGCGTCAAGTTTGCGCACGCCAGGGCGGGCGAAAACTTCTGCGATGCCGGTTTTGAAGCTAGCCCACGTGCGGAGATCGGCTCCGTAGTTTTTGAACCACAGCTTGGCGACGCCCGATAAATAGAAGATCGTGTTGCCGAACTTTAGGAGATAGTCCCATTTGTTGGTGTTACTGGCGCGTTCATACGATTCCAGCCAATCTTCGGCGTCTTTCTCATCGGTACCGCTGACGATATCAGGATCCCGTTGACGTTGGGCACCGGCACATAATATGGCTGGAGTAACCGGTGGAGATGTCGGGCTGGGGTCGTCAGGCAAGACGGATGGCAGAGTTCGGGTGCGTAATTCCAGGTTGGGGAAAACCGTAGCACCTCCGCCAGAATCTAATATGAATACAGCACAAGAGAGCAGCAGGCAGCATGTCTCAACCAGAGCAGCTCAGGCAATCTCGAGCTCGCACCTCCCGGGTGACTGGCGATGTGGCTGTGGCTCCGGGTATTCCTCTTCACTACAGTACAAACATTCGTTACATACTACTGGACGTACACTGAAATTACGGGTCACCAGTGTTAAAAGCGCCTCCAGTTTACTCTGCGGTCGTGGCACTTTATCGCCGCGCACAGCAGGTATGTTCTGTTGTAGAAGTTCTCGAAAACCGTTTTGATACAAAGTCGGCCTTAGTGCCTCTTCCAATAATGTGTTGCGGGGTGCGATAACGGCGTCCCTTCTGCTTGGCGACCTACACGACTTCATGTGGTGCCTAGGACGCCAAGTGCTCCAAACGTGTGACAGACTTGAGCGGCGGTGCATAGTCCTACCTTCCATGTGTCCCAGTTATCCCCTTCAAGAATCCAACAGGCATGCGTTGCTGCAGTGCGTCGTTGCTAGGGTACTTGGAAGGTCGCTCATGCTGCTTTCCATGGCTTCGTGTCGACCGCTTTATTAGATCTTGTAGCTGCTCACGCGACCTTATAATTGCTGCGGGGACCTTTTGTTATGGCGTAATCAGTGCGAGGCATTTGGCGCGGGACATCGCCGCCGCGCTCTGTTTCCACTCCTGCAGAGGCTCTAGTCTGAGCTACTGTCGTTTCTGTCAGATGAATTTTTCTTCCTTGGGGAAGAAGGGTTCTTTTGACAGTGGTCATGTCGTTTCCTATCGGTGGCTGATGGACGCGTATGGCTTAATTTTGCACCAGCCTAGTTATTGTAGCCAGGCCATTAAAAGTATTCATTGAATGCGCATACAATGTAGGCGCCCGTGATTTCTGTGTGTGCGTGCTTTCCTGTACATGATAATTTTTGTATTTTCACATCTCATAGCATCACGACACAATTATGTACAGTGTCTCTGTCACTTCATCATTATGTGTAACCGTTGTGTGCACTGAATATATTGAACATCATTTTATACAGTGACAATTAGTTTATGTCTAACTTTGCCTTTCCGTGGGTGTCTGTGGTTATATGTTAGTGAGTGAGGACGCGGACGCTACTTTGGAAACGTGCGTTGTGTACAATGGTTCGTTCGTTGTATATGTTATCGTCCTGGTGGAATTGTGCCGTCACTGTGACTGAGTATTCGCATCGTCTCTAGTTGAAATAACCTTTTCCTAAAGAAAGTACAGCTTGAAAAGGGGCTTTGTCTTTCAGTTTCCACGTAACAGATTTATGTTTCTCGTGTATTCGAATAACATTTCGAAGCTGCCATGTCTGCTGCTTGTGTGTAGGTCATACTTCGCGCATTTTCTGCCGGCGTTTACTATTAAGCATTGATGAATTTTGTAATGAACTTGCGCTTGGACTAGGGCCTCGAAGAATGAGGATGTGTGCTGCACATGGGAACAATTCGCTGGGCGCGTGACATGCGTCGCTTATGGTGGTGGTGCTTATGTAACGTCGTCATACTTCGGTTGCGCTTGCCTAACATCGGCAAGAGCCTCGCTGTACATCCGCTTTTACAGGATGGAATGGAGCCGGATTACTTATTGGCTCACGCAATGTATCTAATCATCAAAACGGGGAAAGTATTACATTAATAACAACCATAACTTATTTATGAATGACTCGGCGAAAAATCGTAAAGATACTAAGGAATGGAATATAGTGAGATATACAGTTGAACATAAAAAATTGCTTCTTCCGAGTCTTTAGGAATTGTTCAGTGCGCATTTCAGAAACAAAATAAACGAACGGCTGCTATGACACTGCATTTAATACACCTCACAGACGCCCATCAACCTCTCAATTCTTGGGAGGAGTCGCTCAAAAGTTTTATCTCCTAAAAAGCAGACGGAAACCGTAATTTCCTTCGATGACAACCTATCTCACAAGATCACAAAGGTGGCACCAGATTGAACGTTAATGTGTTTTTCACAGGTTCTAACAACGTTGGAGGCATTGCAGGCTTGTAAACCAGGAAAACCTCCCGCCGTTGCGGTATAGTGGCAGTAGCAGTGCGCTGCTATGCCTAGGTCACGGTATGGAGCCTTATTCACGGCGGCTGCCTTTCGATCGGGTCGAAACGCACAAACGCGCGAGTGCCGTTACAAAACTCCAACTCGTCAAAATTATTATGGACTCCCCCACTACCGCGTACCATAAAATCAGATGGAGTTCTTGTACCTAACACGGCTGAATTTATTTGTTAAAAATTGATCTTAACCAGGAAAACTCCAGCACTGTTTAGTCTAAAAGTCATACCCACATTAGTGTGAACGTCATATACAACGCTCCCTTTTCTTGTGGTCGCTTCATCATAGGACAGACCGGTAGATGTCTCCACAAAAGGCTGGGGGAGCATGCGTACAACGCACGGAACAGATATAGGGCAACGATGGCAATTCAGTGCATTCCCTGTGGGTGCATACATGATTCAAATAAAAGTGCACAATCCCAAACCCTTTTACTGTCCCGTACGCGCGTTTCGGGTTTGAAGCACACGATATGTCTGTAAAATACAGTAATCGTGTTCGCCGGCAAATAAGTGGTGCATAATTACGCCGCCTTTTGAGCAAAATACAGCCCTTAGTGCACCGGAAATAGAACCAGTAGAGACAGCGTCACCAAATAGCCAGGTAAACTGGATTACAGGCCCTAGGCACTAGCGCCTGTGCGAGCAACAATGACGCCTGAAAGCAGACACGGAGACTCCTTCGATGGCGGGGAAACCATTTTGACCAAGGCAACGAACACAAATCCATAGAGAGCGATTCGCATTACCGTCGAGGGCCGTCATCGCTCCGGGAGGCTGTGCGTTTCCACCTTGTAGGCACTCACAACATAAACGCGAAGAACAAAGATTTTTCGGGAGAGCTTGCGCGCAGCGCTAACGGCGGAAAACCGCTAGTGCCTTTGCGCACACATAGAGTGACCGTGACTCTGAGAGCTTATGATGACTCGCAAAATCATGCACCACAAGAAGTGCTAGAAACAATGCATTCTGAAAGATAAAATATTCATGCAAACTCAACTCAGTTGACAATTATTTGTGTAACTGTCATTTTGTGGATGCTTGTAGCAATAATTTCAGGTAGTTATTTATCAGTGTCACTAACGTTTTCCTACCAGCTTGGTTAACTGAGCAGTCTATTGTTTAATGGGCGGAGTAATGGGCTGGTGCGCTGATGAAACAGCGTTTCACACCAACCATCTGGCCAACCTTGGACAGTGGCTATGTGCGACTCGTGGAAGATCTCGTTGGCACAAATTTGGGCGACTGAGTATGTGCTAGTTTTCAATTAGAAAAAAGGTTGATCTTTTGCTGGGCTTCAGAATTTCGTGGCACTTCTATATAGCATTGCCTCCGTGCATACCAGCTTGCCAGCCCTTTGTGCGCCATCGGTCTAGCAGCGCTGAAGTGTCAAGAATCTGTCCGTCGTTATTTTCTCACAAGTGAACCCTGTCGTGTTGCGTGTAATTAATTCTGCCAGGCAAGGTTAGCTTAACATCTATATCTATAAAGTTTCCCGTGGCGGGTGAATTTCGTGGCGGTGCTAATTGACAGCGCAGTAAGTCTAAAGAAAATTGCGATAGAGGAGCGTGGGCTGCATAGGTACCGTGAACATGGGGAGTTTTTGTGTTGACAGTGTGGTGTATCACTACATGAAGGCTAAGCGCAATAACGTCGGTATTCGTCTTGAGGCCGGTTCATCCGGATTGTTTGTTTTGGACCCTTAGCTGAAAGTGTTAACGTCTGGTAGAGTTGAACTTCACGGAAAAATTATTCCTTTTTTTGTAATTCTCGGGATTTTATCTCGCGTGGCGGCAGAAATGTGGAGGTAAGCAAGCAGGCAGGTTTAACAGACATAAAGAATAAACGATAAACCGATAATCTGGTGAACTTTTGCTCTATAGATGGAGAGATAAAAATAACAATAAAGAGGTTATCGGGAAAACTTTCGCACTCCAAACTGAAATTCATCTCAAGGAGCCATTAACGCCTCCACTACTAATCATAGCTTTACGTAATCATGTGTGTTGATTGAGACCTCCAATATATATAACTACTTAAAGAAGCAAGCCAGTAGCAGCTACACCTTTCTATGCCCGGAAGTCGTTATTTTCACACAGCATATGCCGTATTCCAAGAAACTTCGCCATGACCGCACGCTGCTACCTAGTGGTGCCGAAAGCAGCTCTTGGAAATGCAAAATAAAGTAGGCACTACAAACGATACCAGAGTGGCTCACAATTCCTCAGTAGAGTAAGCGCTACGTATAGAACTTTGGCAAGCTCAAGTTTGCAAAGCAACGCCCTTGTGATCTCGACCACCAACATGTTTGGACGGTAACACAAGTGAAATATTTCGATGAAAACTTGGTAAAGGGAGGTGGCCCGTAGTGTGAGAATGTTCATAACTTACGCGTTCCCACCACAGAGCTACTTATGCAACCGAGATGGCTATTTCCTGCACTTTCCAAAAATGAGGAACCCGAATGTCAATTGTAAGAAAAAGTGCAATAGCAGGTGTCTAAAGAGGGCAAAATCAGGACGACATGGTTCTGAGCTGCGTACCTTCGAGTAGCTCTGGGTGCACAAATTGTAGTTTAGCTGGGAAAGGTAACAATAGCGTCCGCATCATGGTAGGGCTTACGCGTGAACAGTTATTCATTGATATGCTTGCACCGGAATCATGGATTGTTTTCCGATTGTGAGACATTTTACCATCGAGATATGGTTTCACGCAATATTCTTTCGTGGTACATAGTTGCAAGAGGTGGCGAGTGGGTAGCTCGCCAACTGAAGAGCCTGTTGATGAATGAGGAGTTCTAAGTCTACCAGCTGCAGGTCAGTCCTTGTTGCCACATGTAAAACTTAAAAGAAAGAATATCCTAGCAGTCTCTCCACCCAGCAGTAAAGATCAGAGCAGTGTGCTTTCAAGGTATAAATTTTTGAATCAGCATATCAGCCTTTGTACTTCGACATTCGGTGGACTTAGGATGAAACCAGAAAACTTAGGACAATCAACTCCACTGTAGTGTCAATTTTAATAGGGTTTTATAGTAGATAAGCCAAATGCATTAGTCAAATAAAAATTGGTTATGGAATATTGATATGTAGTTTCAATATATTACATATTGATATGTAATTATGCGTATTTAGTTTGAGCGCTACATCGGTACAGTGGTCGGTACATCGAGCTTGTCACCATGCCTCCCGGTGACGAGCCCGCCTCTGCAACGGCTTCGGTTGGCTCGACTGCTCCAATCGTCACGGTTGCCAAACATCGCAACCCTGGTGTGTTCTCTGGCCTGGAGGGACAGGACGTTGACGAATGGCTCAAGCTATATGAAAATATCAGCGCTAATAACAGGTGGAACCAAACCATTACGCTCGCCAATGTCATCTTTTATCTTGGCGGCACCCCATGCGTGTGGTACCAGACGCATGACAACGAGATAAGCAGTTGGGACTCTTTCAAAGAAAAGCTACGGGAACTGTTCAGCGACCCCGTTGGCCGCAAGGTTGCCGCGAGAAACGCTGTTGCGTCTCGTGTTCAGACATCTGCAGAGCCATACGTTTCATACATCTTCGACGTCTTGGCTCTATGCCGCAAAGCTGACGATGTTATGTCTGAATCAGACAAAGTGTCACATGTCCTAAAAGGCATCGCCGACGACGCTTTCAATTTCCTTGTTTTCGGAATGTCTCAACAATCGACGCCATCATTAAAGAATGCCGTCGCCTTGAACAAGCCAAGAGCCGCCGTATCACACACCACATCACGCGGCTACCCAACACTGCTGCTACATCGACATGTGAGGGTGGACCGCGTCAGACCACCACCTGTGACGACGCCACCCGTATTGTTCGCCGAGAACTCGAGGCCGCCTGTTCGCCAGCCTTCTCCACGACGCCTATCGAGCCGCCAGCAACCCCCATTGCGATGATTCAGGCTGTCGTCAGACAGGAATTTGAAAACATGGGTCTGAACACCGTGTGTTCCACGTCTCGGCCCAGCGTTCCCCAGTTATCTAGCGGCCCTCCTCGTCCCCGGCAGTCCTTTTCTGCCACATCTCGCCGCAACACGTCCGAATGGCGTACCCCTGATGACAGGCCGATCTGCTTCCGCTGCTATCGCATCGGCCACGTCGCTCGTCACTGCCGCAACCAATGGCCTCCGCCTCCTCGGACATACGCCGCCACTTATTCCCGCACCTTTGGACCTTCTGTTCCCTATGCCACCCGCCGTGAACCCACTGCCGCTGATGCTCCTGCTCCGAACCTTCGCTACAGCCGCTCGCCCTCACCTCGACGCCGTCAGTCTCGTTCGCCCAAACCCCGCCGCTTCTCTTCGCCGCCTATCGCCTCATCGGGCCCAGCCGGAAAACTAGGCACTGCAGCTTCTGGAGGTGAAGCTGCGTTGCCGACACTGCCCTAAAATCCTCTGCTCACTTTAAACACGAACCAAAACCTTCTTGACGTTGACGTTGATGGATATCCTGTCACGGCGCTCATTGATACAGGGGCACATCTTTCTATTATGAGTGCTGCCTTCCGACGACGACTAAATAAGCTCCTCACGCCAGCGTCGGCACGCGTCGTTCGCGTTGCGGATGGCGGTACTGTGCCTATCATCGGCATGTGTACGGCACGTGTTAGCATCGCCGGCCGCCACACTCCTGTCCTGTTCACCGTGATTGCTCATTGCCCCCACGACCTCATTATCGGCTTCGATTTTCTCTCCGCGCATTCTGCTCTTATTGACTGCTCGGCCAGCACCCTTCGCCTTGAGTTGCCGATTCTCGCAGAACCTTCTGACGCACCCCAGTGCCGCCTACGCCCCACCGGCTTTATTCGCCTGCCGCCAAACTCAATAGCCTATATTGAACTCTTGTCTTCCCCACCAGTCCCTGATGGCGAGTACCTCATCACTCCTGTGCCCGACATTCCACTACAGTATGACGTTACCGTGCCTCACAGTATACTTACTATTACTGCGAACCGCACTTTCATGCCTATCTTTAGCTTTGGATTGGCAAAGCAAATTCTACCGCAAGGTATTTGCCTTGCCAACGTTGATTGTCTCGGCGACCATCAGGTGGCAACTTTATCGACCGATCCTTCTTGCGAGCTTAGCAGGGCCCTTGTGCCAGCCTCGGCCGCCGATACCAAGATACAGAAAATGGTTGTGCGAGACCTGTCTTCTGCGCAGGCTGAAGACCTTTGTCAAGTATTATCGTCCTACAGAGATATTTTCGACTTCGAGGATCACCCTTTAGGCCAGACGCTCGCGGTCAAGCATCGGATTCTTACTGGCGATGCTACTCCTATTCACCGACGACCGTACCGAGTTTCTGCGTCCGAACGCCAAGTAATTCAAAGCGAAGTGAACAAAATGCTAGACAAAAACATCATTGAGCCTTCTTCGGGTCCCTGGGCGTCACCTGTAGTGTTAGTTAAGAAGAAGACTGGCACGCGACGCTTCTGTGTAGACTACCGTCATGTGAACAACATTACTAAGAAGGACGTCTACCCGCTCCCACGTATAGACGACGCCCTTGACTGCCTCCATGGTTCCACCTATTTCTCTTCCATTGATCTTCGTTCTGGATACTGGCAGATTGCTGTTGACGATATGGACAGAGAAAAAACCGCGTTCATCACACCTGATGGCCTATACCAATTTAAAGTAATGCCGTTTGGATTATGCAACGCCCCTGCCACCTTTGAGCCCATGATGGACACCTTGCTCCGAGGTTTCAAATGGTCCACATGCCTCTGCTACCTCGACGACGTCATCGTCTTCTCGGCCACGTTCGACATTCACCTTGAGCGTCTCACAGCTATACTTGATGTATTTCGAAAGGCGAAGCTGCAACTTAACTCGTCCAAATGCCGTTTCGGCCGGCGCCAAATTACTGTTCTGGGCCACCTCGTTGACGCTTCCGGAGTACAGCCTGATCCCGACAAAATTCGCGCTGTCCGAGACTTTCCGGTTCCGAAGACAGCCGCAGACGTTCGAAGTTTTGTAGGGTTATGCTCGTACATTCGTCGTTTTATTCAAGATTTTGCGGCAATTGCTAGACCCCTCACTAACCTTTTGAAGAAAGGCGTACAATTCTCGTGGGGTACTGCAGAAGTCGCCGCCTTCTCTCGTCTCGTTACTCTTCTCTCCTCACCACCCATTCTCGCCCACTTCGACCCTGATGCCCCTACAGAATTGCGTACAGATGCCAGCGGTCATGGCGTAGGTGCCGTCTTAGCCCAGCGTCAGCGTGGCCAGGATCGCGTTATTGCTTATGCGAGCCGCCTCCTCACACCATCGAAGAGCAACTGTTCCATTACGGAACGAGAATGCCTTGCTGTTGTCTGGGCGGTAGCGAAGTTCCGTCCTTACCTTTACGGTCGCCCTTTTTCCGTAGTCACTGACCATCATGCTCTCTGCTGGCTCTCATCGCTAAGAGATCCTACAGGCCGGCTTGGTCGATGGGCTTTGAGGCTACAAGAATTTTCATATTCCGTGGTGTACAAGTCTGGCCGCCTGCACCAAGACGCTGACAGCTTGTCGCGTTACCCTGTTGACGACCCTGACTCCTCCAATATTACTAGTGGTGCTTGCGTATTCTCTGTGTCGCAGGTGCTTCATTTCGCCGACGACCAATGTCGTGACGCCTACATCAGAGCACTCATCGACTGTTTTGAACACTCTCCGGCCGACGCCACACTACGCCTCTTCGTCCTCGGCGACGGTACTCTGTACCATCGTAACTTTCATCCGGACGGCTCTGAGCTCCTACTTGTCATACCTAAACACCTCCGCTCAACCGTTTTAGAAGAACTTCACGACGCGCCAACGGCAGGACACCTCGGCGTATCTCAAACCTATGACCGTGTAAGTCGCCGTTTTTTCTGGCCGGGCCTTGCCCGTTCCGTAGGACGTTACGTCGCCGCTTGTGAACTTTGCCAACGACGCAAGAAGCCTTCCCAGCTCCCCGCTGATTACCTGCAGCCGCTCGACATCCCTGCCGAGCCCATCCATCGTGTCGGCTTAGACCTTCTCGGCCCATTTCCGGAATCTACATTAGGAAACAAGTGGGTTGCAGTCGCGGCGGACTACACGACCCGCTATGCCTTAACCCGCGCTCTTCCGACCAGTTGCGCAACTGATGTTGCGAACTTCCTCCTGCATGATATCATTTTGATTCATGGTGCTCCACGTCAATTGTTAACGGACCGTGGCCGTACGTTCTTAGCCAAAGTCATTGACGACATCATGCGTGCCTGCTCAAATTTAATTTACCACCTCCTACCACCCTCAAACGAACGACCTCACTGAGCGTTTGAACTGCACCCTTACAGACATGCTATCCAAATACGTTTCAGACGACCACCGTGACTGGGACCAGGCTCTACCTTTCATCACCTTTGCGTATAACTCTTCTCGTCTCGACACTGCTGGCTTTTCTCCTTTTTACCTCTTGTATGGCCGGGAACCGACGCTACCGCTGGACACTGTGCTTTCGTCCACCACAGCATCAACTAGCGCTTTTGCCCGTGATGCTATCGCCCATGCTGACCATGCTCGCCAACTTGCGCGCACTCGTCTACAAGTCTCTCAAGACGAACAAAAGCAGCGTTACGACCTCCGTCAACGTGATGTCAATTTTGTGCCCGGCACCCTCGTGTTGCTTTGGTCACCATCGCGTAAAGTTGGCCTTTGTGAAAAACTGCTTTCCTGCTACACGGGCCCATATCGCGTGCTTCGCCAAGTGACAGATGTCACCTACGAAATCGTTCTAGCCAGCTACGTACGTCCTGTGCTGTGACAACCAGTCACGTCGCCCGACTCAAGCCCTACAACTCTCCACGTGCCTTGGATATTTAACAGCACCGTGACGGCTCTTTTGCCGCCGGGGGGTAGTATTACGATATTCTCGGCAGATACCCCAGAGACGAGCCGCCGTGAGAATGACGACGAAGTGGCTCGGTGCCCTTGCCGCGAGTGAATGTCGGCCTGGTGCTCTGGCTCCAGCCTAGTGTAAATAGTCTGCTTCGTTTGTGTCTTTCTACACGTAACAATATTGATCAATAAAATGTGCTACGAAGTGCATTACTGCTCCAAACAGCTCTCCAAATCCAGGCCCCAAGCAGTAAGACGTGATACTAACTTGAATGTCATCCCATCCTTTAACGTAATATGTTTAATCATACCTAACTAGTCGTGCTACTCTCAAAATTTATGCAGAAGAGACAGTACTTCACAAGCTCTTAGTTTCAATTTTGCAATGAAATTGTCTGTTAAATTAAATATAATGGAAAGATCATTAGCAGTTGTTGGTTATCTGCACAAGCACGTTGCGATTCCTGATGGAACTATGCTCCGCATTTTTTAACATCTACCTAATCAGGCCGAATTGAACTTTCTCGAATGTTATCTGTGGTTATATTACGCGGTCTGTTGCCACCAAACCTTGTGTAGCTGATTCTATGCGCGACGCGAATTATTTTGTACTTTCTGCACTTTCACATCCGATGACACATGTATAAAAGCCGACGCGATGGACCTGCTGAAGAGATTTCGACGATCGCCGACCGTTTTCGAAGTTATGACGGTGCGTTTAGTGTACCTTGCTTTTGTGGGCACGGATTCGCTCAATAAAATTTAGTTTAAAGGTATCAATTATGGAGTTTTCCGTGCGAGCACCACAACCTGATGATGAGGCACGGCGAAGTGGGGGACTCCGGCTATTTTGACCAACTGGGGTTCATTAAAGTGCACGTAAAACTAACAACACGGGTGTTTTCGCATTTTGTCCGCTACACTGGCGAAAGGAAAACAGGAATAAAACGATCGAAAAGACAGAAACAAGACGGAAAGAGGTGATCAATTCGTGCCCACACAGAGATGAGGCGGCCCAGCGCTGTGAATTTCGTTCGCAAAGGCCATTCTCCATTGAGAAGCACTAAACTTCCCACACTGTCCTGTGGATTGACGATCGAAGGAGGCAGCCCTCGACAAGCGCCTGTATGGGCAGCGGTCACCTCCAGTCTTCGTGTGCACTGGAGAGTGTGAGAGTGTCATTGTTATAAAATAGAGGACAGCGGCAGAATAAATGCTGGATACTCTCGTCGCAGTCACACACATCACACGCAGCACTATCGCCTGTTCTATTCAGCTTGTGTAACTGTTGGTGAACGCAACTCCTTACCATAGCCATCGCAGAAACGATGACTCACATCAGTAAAGTCCGGGTGGAGGTGGGAGTTACAGCGAAGCGTTCATTTAGTGTAGTCTGGTGCACCTTTTATCTATAGTGTTAATCTCTGGTACGAAAAGTGTGTGTGCTAGGTATCGCAGCTGGCTTGAGGCGCCTGCCCCGCAGAGTGCGATGAGAACCCTTTGGCTCTTTGATGCGGCAGTGGAGTAGCCTTCGTTGCGCAATCACTTCCATGATGTCAAATTTGTTGTCCAGGAAGCTCGTTCTCTTAGCCATCGTCGCTTGTAATACATCAGGTGTTGCGTTGAAGTGGGTAAATTCTCTCAATGTGCTGCATGTGCTGCGCACGTACTCGTCGGACCATGGAGTGGAGGTGCCCTGGTTCAGTGCAGAGATCCGAAAATGCACAATTTTTTTTTTACCTTGAGTATCTTGGTATATTGCTTGCATCACTGTAATCAAAAACACTTTTTAGTTCACTGAACATGTATAGTAGCATATATTATAAGTACTGAGAAAGCTGACCATGCCAAACTAGCACTTTCTGAAGCAGACATTAACTCACGTTTTTCCCTCTGTACAAAATATATATCATGAAGAAGAATAACTACAACCACGAATGCAACGACCTAACATTCATGCAGTGAATGCAGCGAATAAGCACCTTTGTTTGCGGCTTTTCATTGATTAGTAAAAACGCGTTTCCGATGAAAGATATAACTAGATTTCCTTACGCCGAAACCACATTTACAATAAATTGTAAGCTTCCCGATACATATCATTTTATTTCTTTTTATTGTTTCATCGATCGAAGCTTTTAAAAAACCACTTTGGTTCTCTCAAGAAACAAAAACCTCTCTGCACAATGTTCAGAAACTTGGTCGTCGCATTCGCTTCTGTTTTAAAAGCAGAACGCGATAGTATCAAAGGTTCTCTGAGAGACGCATGCACATGTGTTGGCACAGCTGCGCCGCCCTCGGTAGCAAAGCGATGGCCACACGACGGGCTCCACATTGCTCAAGGAGGATAGATGACGTCAACGATCATGGGGACCCTCATGTTCTCTGCGAGAAGCGAAAATTTTCCGCTCCTCCAGCTGCGCAAGGCGTAATGGGAGCACGTGGGGACCTGTTCGACACCATCTCCGTCGATTTGTACTTTCTATCAGCACTCTCCGCCAAAGGTGTTTACGTTCTCGTGAACAACACGTGTGCAAGTATCGAACCGATCACGTGAATCACACACCACAAAATCTAAGCCGCACCGAACCCGACATTCTACTCGACTGTTTAGGCTAATAGTTTGTGTCTCTACGTTTACAACACAAAGCAACTTACTTTGCCGGAACATTGGTCGTAAGTTCCCCCCCGCCCATTTTCCATGTTTAGTTATACTTCACATTGGTTACGGTAACAGCTCGCCCAGGGAAGTGGCGAAAATTCCGCATTTTTCTTAAAATGTGCCTATGACGCTCCAGAACACTTGCATGCGTCATTTACTCCAAAGGTTGTAAATAGTGCACAATCCTTCAACTTCGCCTACACATTACCGAGAAAATGTCCTTGTTTTGAATAAATACCAACAAGGTGCCTTCTATAGATCGGCGAGGACCCTGATGAAACCTAGTACGAAGCTCGGTAGAGCGCTACCAAGATTCAAAACAAGGATTCACAAATTGTTTATTTGACTTCCAGACGTGCTAGAAAACGCTATGGTTTCCGCACAGAGTGCATGTAATATGAGTCTGATTACGAAGAAATATAAACTTAGCGTAACGTAAAGCTATCTGCATACATTTACAAGCATACACTCTTAAAGGGAGTACTCTCATATTAAGGTTTAACAGCCTGCAAACTATTGAGGTGAGGTCGTTCCGGTAATGATACACGATACCATTGACGCTAGAGTTGCCGATCAATATTACAAATTCCATAACTCAAGAAACTACTTTTGAAGCCCTAGTGCTCCTAACGTCACAAATCCTGCACAAGCAAGAACGTCTGAATCCGTACTTATTTACTAACATTGCAAATGCCGTACAACCAGAAACTACCGTTAAAGGCGCAGTAACTCCCAAATTTGCTAAGGCCGTTCCACGAATGAAAACTTTTAAAGCCCGCAGATGCCTACCTACATTATTAATGCCGTAAAATGGTTAAACTGTGATATAAATCTAAGATGCAAGTTGACGGTCGGAACCGTAACTGGTGAACTAGTGCTCTCTCCTGTGATACAGCATGTCTGTAATGAAACCGGGGTGAATTTGTATGCTTGCTGTGCTGTACAGCAGCTTTCATGAATAGTGAAAACTTATTAATGTAATGCAACATAAATACATAGGAGAGGGATCGCAACACCAGCGATTTCTAAAGGTGCTCCTGTGTGCGACTCCTTGTCTTTTGTCTTGGGCAGCATTCCCCACTGTTGTAGCCACCTGTTAGCTAGCCTAATTAAAGTGATACTCGTGCAGTCAAGAGCTCATTAGGGAGAATAATGAATAAAACAACCTTTTTGCTCCTGAATGTTAATCAGTAGCTCAACTTTTATTGGTGAACTTTCTCTTTTTATATCTCACACCACGAAATGTTTTTATGCAGTAATATTTGACCCTCCATAAAGCTTACATGAATGCTGACTATAATGTAGGGAAGAAAACAAACACAACGATGTCAATTTTCAGTGTTACTGTGCTTAAACATGAGCAGCCTTCCTTGGCCCATCAAAAGAGCTTAAAATAAAGAGCAGGAAATGTGAGTCAGCGCCTGAAGTCAACCAAGCAATAATAAAGAAGACACAAAGAGCTCCATTTTTCTTGAATATCGCAATCTCTGTGCAAGCCGCTAGAGCCTTTGAGCTGCATGCTTTGTTTCTGTTGATTTGCTGGCATGTGCCCTCGTCTTCACACAGGCCAACAAGTTATCTGGAATGAATATGAGATAGGGAGGTGGCAAATACCTGAAAACTACCAACTGTAGCACACATCTTACTGCAAGTAGGTCGTCTATATTCGCCCTTGTTTACGTTAAGAAAGCAAGGTTATTAAGCAAGCTAATGTTTTCTATGGCAATACATAGCCGTACTCTATGTTAGTGCTGTGAAATGCCCACTATTTGCTTTGTTCAAGTAAGTTATAATTTTTCAAGCACCCCTCTTCGGGTGTTACTTGAGGAGTGCATTTGTGTTCAATGAAGAAAATGTTCTTCTATAGAGGCTTTGAAATGGTACTCAGTTTGATTGGCGAGATCATTCCAGTCTCTGGCCGTGTGAATGAAGGACTTCAGGTACAAAGAAGTACGTGACGGCGGCAGATAGATGATCTTCTTATGACGGATACGCAATGGCGAATAGGCGTTGTAAAAGCGAAATTGCAGAGTTAAGATAGGAAGAATTTGAAAAAAAAAAGTTGAAAACTTCTGTCTTATTTTTAAGTCGTGCAAGTTAGCCTCTAAGGACTCGCCACTCAGTTTTTACTAAAGATACCAGTTCTTCCTTACCATTAATGTCTATTAACATAGTATCTGTAATGCCGGCCATCACCTTCTCCGTAGATGGTATCTCCAAAGTAATTGATAATCCCGAACTCTCTTCATCCACCGGTATCGACGGTATTAACTCGAAACTGTTAAAGAATACTAAGTATATCTCAGCTGCGTGTTTGTGTCTCTTATTTTCTCAGTCACATTCAACAGGTTGCATCCCTTATGACTGGAAAGTAGGAAAGGTCACTCCTATCTACAAGGGAGGTAACAGGACTAACCCATTAAATTATCGCCCCAACTCCTTAGCAAATATTCCATGTAAGGTAATGGAGCACGTAATTTACTCACTCATCATGGACCATTTAGACGCGAACCACTTTTTTTCATCCTGCACAGCATGGATTTCGTAAGGGCTTTTCTTGCGAGACTCAACTAGCTCTTTTACTTCACGACCTTCATGTGAATCCTGACTGTAATCAAAAAACTGATGCTATCTTCCTCGACTATGAAAAAGCTTTTGACAAAGTCCCTCATCGTCACTTTTTACATAAATTTTCTCTCTTGAAATTATACATGGATGTATTAAAACGGCTTGAAACGTTCCTCAGTAACCGCGAGCAATTCGTTACTATCAACGACCAGTGCTCCGTCAACCTTCCGGTATGTTCAGGTGTCCCTCAGGGGTGTGTTCTTGGACAACTTCTCTTTTTAATCTACATCAATGACTTACCGCTTCGTGTACCTTGCAAAATTCGGATGTTCACTGACGACTGGGTTATTTATCATACCATTAACGATGGCACTGATGGAGATAATTTGCAACAAAATCTCAACCATGTACAGTCTTGGTTTGCCCATTGGCACTCTTAATCAAAAAAAAATGTAAACATATGTCATTTACTCGTCGTCGTACACCCTTCTTGCCTTCTTAAACAATAGCCAACAATCAGACTGAAGGAGTAAAATTATTCAAGTACTTAGGCGTCTTAATTTCCTGTAATCTTAACTGGGGCTCGCATGTCAACAGCATAGTATCATCGGCGAACAAAACACTCGGCTTTATGAGGCGCCACTTGCGTCATGCGCCTCATGCGCCTCAGTGACTTGTGGCGTACAAGTCACTTATCAGACCTAAAGTCGAATATGCGTCACCAATCTGGAACGCATATCAAAGATATCTCGTTAATGCACTGGAGCGCTTCCAAAATTGTGCAGTAAGATACATTCATTCATCCTACTCATATAACGTAAGCATATCATCCTTAAAAGAGAAACCTGAGTTAGAGTCACTCTCACACCACCGTAAGATAGCCAGCGTTGGTATTTTTTATATGTTTTTCTACAGTTCACTTAATCGTGTGCCATACATCATTCCACCCGCAAGAACATCACAACGCGCTCGTCATCCGCTCCAAGTTTTAAAACCACGCTCATACACAACTACCTTCTCTGCTTCTTTTTTTCTCGAACAGCAACTGATTGGAATACCCTTCTCCACTACGTTGCACATACAAATAATCACCTTGTGTTCATTGCTGAGGTTTCTTCAATTTTGTCAAATCAATTACCTTATTGTGCGAATTTATCATCTACCATACGTTTTCGATTGTATGCAA